>NC_044352.1:13270787-13570787 GCF_007364275.1 Archocentrus centrarchus
AAACAAACTGAGGTATGCTAACTTTGTGTTATTCAAAGCTTGCATGAAAATACTCTGCAGTTTAGTGCAGGATGAACATGTTTGTTGTATTCTGGTGAATTTACAGTAAAGCTTTGTGTTGGGACAGTAGCTGTGGTGTTCATGGTCAGAGTTAGGTTACATCAAGTGTAGCAGAGACGAGTTTTAATTTAAGCTGATGATGCTTAGAATCATTCACTGAATTCAGCTGTTACACCAACAGCACACTGGCGGTATAAAGACAGTATAAACAGTACTGTCAGTATAGGGGATGAAAATTAGCCAAGATAGCTTTCAAAATATTGGGTTGTTGAATTCAGTTCATCCACACAGAGCAGTAAACCTCAGAGCAGCAGCATGCCAATTGATCATAGCTTGCATACAAAGAAAATCCATTGGTGCTCACAATAGAAAGCTGTGATTCTTTTCCCATGTGGAGCCACTACAACCAATCCCAGGGTTCCCCCACCTGCCGAATCCCACTTTAAGCCCTGACTGCACATTTTTCTGTTTCTGTTTGCCTACAATGTATTTAAATTTTAAATTCTCTTTCACTGATTGGGTCCTACATAACAGATTCAAGCTGAGTGTATTTATTAGAATTAGAGTTTAGATTGGAATAACATCTGTATTCTCAATTAATAATATTATTATATTAATATAGCACAAGGTTCAGCTAACTTTGCACAAAAATAGAAAGAAATGTCCTCTAAAAAGCTACCTTTTCTAATTTTGAGTGCATTTCTGAGCCTGTACTTTATCACTTTTACATGAGTACGTTTAAGTTTAAGTTGAGGTTTTATTGTGATTACAAATATATACAAGTACATATTGAAACAAAACAGTGTTCCTCTAGGGCCCAGGGGATGCTACATAGAACAAAAAGTGAATACCATGCACACTGCAATAAATACCCCCCCCCCCCCCCCCCCCCCCCCAAAAAAAAAGAAAAAAATACACACTTCAATGTGTGTTTATACACACTGATCAAGCATAACATTACGATCACCTGTCTAATATTCTCTTGGTCCCACTATTGCTGCCGTAACAGCCCTGACCCGTTGAGACGTGGACTCCATTAGTCCACTGAAGGTGTGCTATGCTATCTGGAACCATGATGTTAGCCACCCATCTTTTAAGTTCTGTAAGTTGCGAGGTGGGACCTCCATGGATCTGACTTGTTTGTCCAGCACATCCCACAGATGCTTGATTGGATGAGATTGGATTGATTGGATTGAGATCTGGGGAATTTGGAGGTCAAGTCAACACCTCAAACTTGTTATTTTCCTCCGGAACCATTTGGCTTTGACAGGGTGTATTATCTTGCTGAAAGACGCCACAGCCATCAGGGATTACCATTTCCATGAAAGGGTGTACATGGTCTGCAAAAATACGTAGGTAGGTGGTAGGTGTCAAAGTAACATCCACATGGATGGCAGGACCCAAAGGTTTCCCAACAGAACATTGCCCAAAGCGATCACATTGCCTTCTTCCCATAGTGCATCCTGGTGCCATGTGTTCCTCAGGTAAGCAACGCACAGGCACCTGGCCATCCACAAGATGTAAAAGAAAATATGATTAATCAGACCAGGCCATCATTGCTCCGTTGTCCCATTCTGATGCTCACGTGTCCATTGTTGCTTTCAGCAGTGAAAATGGGGTCAGCATGGCCACCCTGACTGGACTGCAGCCATGCAGCCTCATAAACAAAAAAAACTGTGACACACTGTGTATGCTGGCAGTTTTCTCTCAAAACCAGCATTAACGGTTTGAGCAATTTAAGCTATAGTAGCTCATCTGTTGGATTGGACCACATAGACCAACCTTTGTGCCACACCTGTATAAATGAGCCTTGACCCTATCACTGGTTTATCACTGTTATTTCC
This sequence comes from Archocentrus centrarchus, assembly GCF_007364275.1. Lineage (NCBI taxonomy): Eukaryota > Metazoa > Chordata > Actinopteri > Cichliformes > Cichlidae > Archocentrus > Archocentrus centrarchus. Next base: position 13,272,692 of record NC_044352.1, read on the forward strand.
TTGGGCTACTTTTGACTGATACTGACCAATGCAGACTGGGAACACCCCAAAAGAGCTGCACTTTTGGAGATGCTCTGACTCAGTTGTCTAGCTATTACTATTTGGCTCTTGTCAGACTCGCTCAGATCCTTATGCCTGCCCATTTTTCCTGCTTCTAATACATCAGCTCTGAAGAGATAATCAATGTTATTTCCTTCAGCAGTCAGTGGTCATGCTGTTATGCTTGACTGGTATAGAATTATATATATATATATATATACAGTATATATATATATATATATATATATATATATATATATATATATATATATATATATATATATATATATGAGAGAGAGAGATGGATAGTTGTGATGTGTGACTGATACTGATACTGTATGTTGGTTGATCTAGTTTAGGACTCACACAAGTCTTAAATGATCAGTTATGACGACTTCCATTTGCGGTTACATTTATTCAGCACTCAGTCACCTAGTGTTGCACTTACATTGTGCAAAGCTGGAGTCCTCATTCATTTAATGGAAATACCCTACCTCTCATTTGTTCAATAAAGAGAGGCATCAGCATCTTTCAGATGGTCCGCAGGGCTCATTTAAAGGGCCTAGGGCACAAAATCCCTTATTTCTCTACAGGCTCTGCCTCCTGCTGATAATTATTCTACAGGCTTTTCACAACAATCAAACATGTTCTGCTCAACAGCCAGCCGCCTGTGGATGCTCTCCAACTGTAATCCATGATTCTTGTGTCTTTAGGGAATTACATGGTAGTTTTTTTAGTGTCTGACTGCAGGAGTTGCTGATGTAGGATATATTCAAACAAGCTGCGGAAAAGGATAATTGAGATCAGCCACATCTACGTCAACGTTTTCCATTAGTTTCTAAGAGAAAACCTGACCAAAGTTAGACCAAAATGCTGCTTTTTTATATGAGTTTTATACAAATTAAAGAGAGACATGTAAATGGATTAATGTTATACAGTTGAGTGACATCTGTGAAATTTATCTGACAGTAAATGCAGTCTATGTCGAACATGATAATCTGAATTTGTTATTTAATGCTGTTTTCCTCTTTTAATCCATGTAACACATTGTTTTCTAGTATGCACTGGTGTCCTAGCAGTGTAATGAACGTGTCTTTTGCCTTTCATTTATCTGAACATTCGTGCCAGCTTATTACATATTGTATATTCTGATGTTGCCATGCTAAGTCTCTGTTGTAGGCGAGATAAAAGTTAAGAGAGTTAATGGTTAATGAAGGGTTAAATAAATAAGGAAACCACTATATGTTATGCAGGTTTTTCATGTGCACAGACTTCTGTCTTGAACTTTTTTTGCTGATAGGAAGTTTTATAGTAGGTAGCCTCAGTGTTGTCTAGCCATTCAAAAAAGACTTTGACTCCCCTCTTAGATTTGCACCCATAATGTCACAGTTTTTACCCTAGATGTCATCAACCCTGTACCATGAGACTCATATCCAGGGGCTTCAGTGGCAGATCTTTAATAACAAGTGAGCCTCCTGGAGTGTTAGTTATGTTTTAGGGAAGAGAGATCGGAGGTTTGAGATTGAGTTTGTTGTCGTCTCTCCTTGCTCTCAGTGGGAGCTAAGCAGTGTGATGGATTAGGTATGAAGAGTGTCCGCTGGTTTAATGGCAGGTCCAAGGCAGCCTGAGGAGATGGTTTTAATCATATTTGCCTCCTCATTACCCTCCCGTCTGCTGCTTTAGTGCTGCACTGGGAAATCAATGGCAACCAACTACCCCCTCCCCAAGAACAATACCATCAAATGCTATAAACCAGGTGTCTTTGTCAACATGACTGTTGAAATGGTGTCATTTCTCTACTATGCACATGGGTGCATGTTGACAAGGAAAGCCAACCACACTGAGAAAAACTGGACACATACTGAATGCCATTTCTTTAGAACTAAATGGTGCCAAACCAGAGGAGATTATTATGAACCTTGCCAAAGAGACTGGCAAGGCGCTTGATATTGTTGATCTAAAAGTGGTTGTGTTGAAGTCTGTATTGACATGCTATTATTTATTTCATTAACATTATTTTGTTATGGCTTAAAAAGAAAAACATATTTCTCATAATATTCATGGAGCAAGATTCAGAGAAGTGGTGGCTTTTCCATAATAAGCAGAGTAGTGACCTTGATAATGGTCTGCTGGGGAAAGACAGCTGGTTCTTATCTCCAAGGAGACCTGCTAAAAGTCTGCAGTGTGACAGTGATGCCTATCATTCATTTAGCCATGACCTCATCCTCCTTCACTCTTAGCAAATCTCTAGTCTCGAAGCACTTTTGCAGCAACAGTTTAGGAGGAGAATAAAAATATTGTTCAGCCTGTCTTCCAGTGTTCTTTTTCATGTTTTAATTGCACTAGCATTTCATAAACGGCATGTTAGTTATAAACCAGTAAAATCTGATTGTATTTTTTTCTTTCTTTTCTTTCTTGTGTTTGGTCTTGAGTCTAGTGTATTTAAAATTTATTATTCTAGCTCAGATCTTGAATGGTAATTTGGTGTTGGGGCTAATCGAATAATTTGGGGGCAACAGAATTCAGCTTTAGTAGCAGCACCTGAATGAAAGAAATTATGTTTTATTTGGATTTGCTGTTTATCCCCATTCATTCTCTTGATTGTTCAGTCTTTATTTTCCAAGAGTACATCATTCTTCCAGGGGCTTTTATTATTTTTTGTGGTCTTTTTTTATTGAAACATCTCTGTGCCTATTACTGTGAGCAATGTGAAGGGGCTAATTGCATTTCCAGCAACCTTGTTAATGACAATGTTGTAATGGCTTTCAGCTATTATTGAATTGACTTTCAACATTGCCATTTTAGTTTACACAACTGCCATTTGCTTAAAAGCTTTGCCTCTGTACTTCTGGGCTGGCATGGTTTAATATGTGCATGTGATAATAGGTTTATTTCTGTGAGCAGAATTAGTTCCCAGAAGACTCCATGGGGACAGATTTTTCAAATGTGTTTTGGCTTTGGTGCAGGGCATATTATTTTATGAAGTATGCAGGTGTCACAGTTGTTAGGCATTAGAAATTGTATTTAGGAAGATGAAAATCTAAAAACATGTAACCAAGGCCCTTTAATGGTTTTTGTTTCTTTGTCTTTTTACTGACTTAACTCAGGCTTGAATGGCATCAATTGTTATTAATGTTTTAACTTGACATGAAATCTGTCAGTTTATTAGCATTTTTGTCACGTTTTCAAAGTTAGCTATGTCAAGTGGGTCTTAGAAATTCAAAGTTGTCTACATAAACATTTCAAAACATAACAAAAATGCGGAGATTGGAAGTCAAACTGTCACCCTTAGGCTGGAAAATCATGTTCTTCAAAGCCGCCATCACTGATTCAGTGTATTCAGTCACTGTTGATAATGAAAAGATTTAAACACATTGTAATTACATGAAAAATGCATTTAAGATGATGTGCTTAAAATCCATGCTTTCTGTTGCCTGATGATACAGAACTATAATTGCTGGACAAAAATGGAAGGGGTAAAAAAAAGTTGAAAGATTTAAAGCTGCAGCTGCAGTTGTCTCTCTTTAAAGAGATGGTGAACTTAATTTTGGGGGAAAACAAACAAACAAACAAAAAGAAAACAAGCAAATCGAAGTCTTAAATTCTCCGTTTCATGTTTGCCTCTCTAATTTAAGCTAATGTCATAGACTTAACTAGAGTGTCATGATAAGAACTGGCACATGGCCCTTCCACTTTTAATAAGTGCTTCTTTGAGCCACTGTTTCTATGCACAGACATGCAAACATGCTCAAGTACTCCCTATAAGCCCCAGCTGCTGAAGTGCAATATAAGCATGAAATGGAGCGGGAAGCAGGCTGAAGTTAGGACACAGAAACACACAGTTCCCACCTTGTTCCTCTACTGTTTCCTTGAGTTATTTATGAAAGAATATCATCCTTACTGCTGATAGTTGCCCAGTAAACGTGTTATTTTCCATTTTTATGCAGTGGAGACTCAGAAAAGTTATGCTCGCCTTTGGTTTACTTCCACACTTGAGGCATAAAAAATGGTAATCTAAAAAACTTGTAAGATATTCTTCTATTTTTTTTTTATACTGTTTATTTGGGAAGTAACAATTCTCAAACTCCACTGTTCAACCCTTGGGTTTTTGGCCACAGTTTGGTTCACACCTTTTATTTATTTTTTGGGGGCTAAATCAGAAAAAAACATGGACATATACATTATTACATATCAATGGCTGCAGGTGACTCAAATACATTTAGAGGGAATGAGGAAAACCATCCTGCTGTTTCATGTTGTTTTAATTTTAATGATTATTGCTCATAGCTCATGAAAATCAGATATCCAGTATCCCAGTTCATTAATATATTTCCTAAGATCAATCAAAAATAGATTACACTTGCTTTGATAGCAGCCTTCTGCTCATCTGCTTATTGTGGATTGGGTGTTTCTTCCTGTTGCCTGCACTCCATGGATTCTCTACTGGGTTTCTGGTCAGGTGTGTTTACTGGCCAGTCAACACAGTTATGGCATGGTTTGCAAAACATTTGGTAGTAGTTGTGCCACCTGCTGGAAAAGGAATTAGCATCACCATAATACTTATCAGTAGAAGCATGAAGTTCTCTAAAATTTCCTGGTAGATGGCTTTTTTGACTTTAGTCTTGATAAAACACAGTGAATCAACCTCCACCAGCAGCAGATTATTATTACAGATTGGGGAAGTTTCACACCTTGGATTCTGTGCCTCTGCAGTTTTCCTCCAGACTCTATGACCATCATCAATTGAAATTCAAAATTTACTTTCATCTGAAGACTTTGGCCCACTGAGCAACACCATTTTTCCCCTTAGCCCAGGTAAGACACTTATGGTCTCTGGTTGAGGATTGGCTTGATATCATGAATCCAACAGTTCAGTTCAATTCAATTCAGATTTATTTATATATTGCTAAATCACAACAGTCACCTCAAGGCACTTAGCCACCTAAAGTTGTCACCCTTTTCCTGAAGAAGTCTGCATTGTGGCTTTTGATGCACTGATACCGACCTCCGTCCACTCCTTGTGAAGGAGTTCTTGAATCAAGTTTTCTTGGTAATCCTTTCAAGGCCGAGGAAAGGAGTATTATCCATGCTCATTGGCTAATGACTTGAGCTTGGTCAGATCCTCAAACCACCTGCACATCACATCTGGTTTCAAAACAACAAATGGCAACAGTGAAAACACCACTCTCAAGGCTTCAAAAGAGGACTTAACAAAAGAATATGTAACGTCACACTATCTTTATCCATCATTCATCCTGTATAATTATATTTATAAAACCCTAAAAAACATGATGATGATACTTTATTGATCCCACAATGAGGAAATTACAGTTAACAGAACACCCATCCAAGAAGACAAACAAGCAAACATGGGGAGATAGGTGATGCTGTAACTGTTGGTAATGTACTGATATTAAATGGGAAAAGTTGAAAATGAACATACATTCCCGTGTTTGTGGATTTTTGTTTAGACAGGTATATTTCTATGTGTCTGTATGTGTTTTTGAGAGGATGCGCTATTCCTTATGGTCTTAAATGTGTATGTGCGTGTGATTGACAGTGGTGCCTGTTGGGTGTGACAGTGTGACAGAGTGTGCTGATCCCTCAGCTGGCCCTGCATCACTACATTTCTCCTCTGTCCCAGTTCATTCCTTTCATCTCCAACTCTACATTTATCTCACTTTTCATTCCACCGGGCAAATATGTCTTAGTGTTCTTAACTTCCTGTCGTTTTGTTGTCCTCAAAGTGTTTTATTGCTGTTAACCATCCTACAGTCTATCTAATCTTTCTCTCTCGTTCTTTGTTGCCTTGGGAGCGCTACAGTTCTCCCTGCAGAGGACAGCAAAGAGAACAGATATTCTTCAATTACTGTGGTAGTATTTCCCTCTTCAACCTTGCGCACTGATTTTGGATGCCTACCTGACAAAACGTTCTTCTGAAAACGACAGCTTTCCACAGTCACAAAATGTGTTTTGAGTTTGAAAATCTGTTTAAGGTTCAGTGGGGCTCATTCACTTGAGCTGTTGTTGTTGTTGTTGAGCTGTTGTCTACTTGCCTCTTCCTTTCCAACTGACTAACCATTCCTTCCACACTAGGTGATTTAAAGCTTCACTGGTAACATGATAGGCCCCAAGTGTGTTGGGGTTCTAAAGTCTGATTTTGTTCTTCTGCATCAGGTTGTGATTGGATGTGCTCTTGTGGAAAAATAAAAAAAAATGAAAATACATAAATAAATAATAAGGTAAGCTGGACATCTTGAGCATACTGTATTTTGAGTGCTGGTGGAATAGTGCCCCTTTTTTATATGTATATATTGCAAAGCTTAGTCACTACCCTGGTAGCCATTTGCAATAAGATTTGTTTTTTTGTTGTTATTTTTGATCACAAACTAAGAAGAGAATATAAATATGTTTGCTGTTGCAGTAATGAGTATGCACCAAGTCTCCTTTCCAATAGCCAGGCATAGAGTAGTTGTATTTTACAATCTAGTAAAGCTGTTTCAAGTTCAAGCTGCTGAACCACAGACAAAATTTAACACTGTAAGCTAGTATGGCTGGACCACTGGATTACCTTTACAGAGAAGACTGAATCAGTCTTATAAACAGCCAATAGGGTGCAGCTAAGGGTGAGAGGGAGCATCTTCTGTCATCCACCTCACCAGAGGTTTAGGAGCTTTAGGAGCTGTCCTCGGTTCTGAATTAGACATTCAGGTTGCAGACAGTCTATAGCTCTTTCATTGGCCTTGAGGCTGTTGTGTGGCTGTTTTTCATGTTCTGCTACAGTGCATCCACAAGTGGTTTATAGAGTCCCTGGCACAATGTTGAATAAAAGCATCAACTGCACTTTGTACGTGCACTGTTTTGAAAGACATCATACTTCACTTTAAAGGTACAGTCAGTATTTTCTTTAGATTATTTTTGTCTCCCAACAAATTGATGCATTCTCATAAACTTTGAATTATTCTATTGAAAATACATAGGAGCTGGCACGGGTTTGTAGAAGCTGCCATGCTCCAAGAGAAGTAGTAGGTATGGAGGGACATTTGTGTCTTCACCTACACTCACTACAGATGAATGGTGGCCAGAGTTGTTTGTCCTACAGTGGCCACCATTGCTCAGATTATGCATTCAAATTGGGATGGGTAAAAAAACAAAATTCAGTTGACTACAATCTGCAGTGGTGAGATTTTACACACTGTAGCTTTAATGTAATTCAACCCTTTTATACCTAGTGTCCACGCTTCCACCACTCTCTACACTGTGTGTGTGTGTGTGTGTGTTTTAAACATGTATTTCCTCTCATAAGTTGGGTATTTTGTCATGGGAGTCTATGAAGCCCTGGAAGTTACTTCTTGTTTTTTCAGTTTGCATGAGTTCACATGGATCCGTCATAATTACATATAAACATTACACGTTTTTCACTCCATTTAAAGTTGCACCAACCCCTATGCGCCCCCGCTTGAGCCTCTGTCACAAAGACTACAGTGCTGCAGCCAGACTAATAAGTAAGCATCTTTTGGTGCCTATTTTTCTCATCTAGTAGAAATGATGCTTGCTGAATGTCTGTTTAAACCCTTTCAAGCCTCTGACCTCTCTTCAAGCCTGTGACCTCTCTTCATCAAGTGAAAACCCATCTGAGACTCATTTTTGGTTCCTCTACTTTTTTGAATTATTTGCCTTCTTTGACAGCAGCTTTTCCTTTTACTCGTTATAGTTTTTACAGTTACTGTGGTTGTTCTAAAGTCTTCCATTTCACCCAAAAGTGTGTTCCTCTTCCTGTTTTCAATGTGCAATTAAGCCTTTGTCATCCTGGGAAATGTTGTACCTGGTGGCAGATAGAATTGCAGAGTAAAAACAATTCTTTTAGGGAACCATTCTAAATACAGATGATTTAATTATTCTGTGTCCATTATATTTTGCAATCAACACAAATGTTATAATAAAAAAGAACGAGTAATTTTCTTTTAGTAATGGAATTTAGACTTTTTACAAGTAACATCTTGATTTCATCCTGTCTCAAGGCATGTGTTGTATAAATGTAAAGCAAATTTTTAAAATCTTATGGATTTACGTGGCCCAACTTAAACTTGCAGGTTTCATTTGACATTACCCCCTCTCTGTATTGCATTGCTTTCAGTGCTCCTAGAATTTATAATTCTAATGTGCATGTGGGTGTGCTGCACAAACAGTTTGTCAAAATTTTAAAAATAGAATAAATAAACAAATACATATATACATTTTTACATACATTGTGTGTATAGACAGAAAATGGTTGGATTGAATAGGTAATTGGTTTACTTTAGTTATTCTATATCAAATATCAACACACTCAGTTAATATTTATACTGGCTGTAGCACTTAGGATATTTTCCATATGTAAAAGCCAAGCATTTGTGTATATTATGCAAGGTAAAGTTAAGCTCAAGGGGACGAGCACAATTATATTTAGTGGCATTTTGTATGCTGAATTGAGATTTGCTGATTCATTGTGTTGTTTAAAAAAGGCTGTTTTAATAGAGGACTGCAGGAAAATTAGTATTCTACAATATTCTGTTGTAATTTTTACTTGTTCGGTTTACTCAAATGCTTTAGATTATTTATATGCATCCACAGTAACTGTTCTCAAAAATGTATGAACCTATTTTCATCCTGCTAGTTGTTCTGGCAGTCAGACTAAAAGCATCAACCTTTATACTTCAGTAACATTGAGTTTATTGCACTTTTAATGCATTATATTTAATTCCAAGTGTTCCAAAGAAAGTATAAGTTCACAATGTCCTACAGCTATAAACTGTGTGCACTGACTGAATAAATGCGTTGGAGATGCACAGTCTACCCAAAGGCTCGTGTAATTTTTTGTCTAATACTGAGATGTAGTTTTAGTCATTATTGAGGAGGGCCCCAAGGTTGAAAAGAAAAAGAAAAAACATTTTTTATAAATGCGCAAGAAAAAGTTAAAAATAAAATTGAAGAATTCACAAAAAAGAATACTTGTTAAAGAGAATATTCTATTTGATATTCATTTATTGTAACCTGAGTTCAGAAAACAAAATGCTTAAAAACACTGCATGACAACTTTTAAAGTTTTATTCCATTGACACTGACAGTGTCTCCTCTTTTATATTTTCAAACCTAGATATGTATAGCTGATTTATTTACCTGCATTTGTTGTTGTAGCATCTGTCCTCTCGTCCCTCCTTAAAAAACAAACTTGTCTGAAGCTTCTGATCCTAATTTCAACAAAAAGGTTGTGAAAAAAAAAAAAAAACTACATCTGTGCTTGGCCAGTATTTATTTTTTATTATTTATTTACATAAAGTAAAAAAAATATTCTGTTTTTTTAGTTTCACTTTGAAGGTTTCCGCTGTTCCATGTGTGGGTGTCTGTATGAATTTTTTTTTATCTTTTTGACTTTGTGTGTGTTTATGCTAATTGTGAAACGTGTCAATATTTGAATTCTTTCAGGATATTAAAGATGGTGCCAGCTGCAAAATATCTGCTATTAAGTAGAGTGAATGCAAATAATATCTCTGATGGAGGACTGGCTGTTAAATTTATGAAAACTGATAGAGATTTTAGGCTGTAGGGTTTGTAACAGCATTTTGTAAAATCTGAAAAAATGTAATTAGACTATCCTAGGTCAAACTGCTCATCATAATTTATTAAGATAAAGCAGCCCAAGGAAAAAAAATTGTGTGAAATAAAATAAGAGTTGGCATTAGTTTTGTGGAAGTGACAAAATGGGTTGACTAGTGAGCAAGTGTTTCAGTTTCTATGCTAGTCAGGTGGTTCTTTAATTTTTATTTGTTTATTTATTTTTTGTGATAATATAAATCCCCTTCCTGGGTCTCCTCTCACTCCACTGTGTAGTGTTTACATTGACATATATTATATGCAAAAAATTAATTTACATCATGCATTTTACTCCTAAATCCAGAGTCTATGCCAGATCTTGTATAGGAAACAATGAGAAAAAATGTTTCAGAGAAGAGCATAAAGAAAACATACTCCAAACAAAGATAGGTCAAGGACAGCATAAGGAGGAAAGGGAAATGGAAATGGGGGGCAGGAAAGTAAAATAAGAGAAATCTCTTGTGGAAAGCTGTGAGGGAGGTTAAAAAGGCAAAGTACATGAGGAGGACTGAAGGTGCCACTACTTTTCATCCACTGTCTGATCTGTGGGTGGCATTGATGACTGATGGAGAGCCACTCTAAGTGAAGGTCATATCTGAAGCCCTGCCATTTTGGACTGCCACTTTCACAGCAAAAAGGATAAATAAAGCTCAGATTGTTGTTTATTCACCCCACTTTCTCTGTGGTTCTGTCGATAGAGGAGGGAGAGTCAGACAGATGAGGCATGTTGAAGAAATTGTAGGCTTTGAATGCCAAAAAAATGATTCACAGTTGTCTAAGCAGGATTTATCTTATCATATATCTCTCTCTCTCTCTCTTTTTTTTTTTTTTTACAAAAGACATTCATACGCTGCTGTTCTCAGACTGATATCCAATTTTAATAACAAAGACTTGATCCTCCTTGCTGCTATGTCTCCCATTTTTTAATACACCACAACTGAGGTTTCAGATTGCAGATTTTTCTAAATGCATTCGTGTTATTTAATGATGAGCCTTTTCTCCAGATATTTCTACAATAGAATAGTCAGTGATGGTAGTGAATGGATAGCTTTTCTTCATATCCAGCTAAGTGGGATTTTTGTTATCAGTGAGATTATTTCTACAAGAGAGACAATGCCACGGTAGCAATTACATAAGCATTTGTCATCAAATCGCATTCAGCCCAAATCGGGTGAAACAAGTTCCTGGAGGGAAACAAACTACATCAGACAGCATGTTTCTGAGTTTGCTTTTCCCAGATTGTCACAAGGCTTAAGGACAGCAGTCTGTCACTGCTCCAATGTCCCTGCAGTCTGGCTGGGACGCAGAGCTATTCGTCTGGCGCTAGAACCAATTGCTAGAGCTGGAAGTTCAGACCGGGTTCTTATCCCCCAGGCAGGGCAGAATGCTCATGGCCAGACGACCTCGCTGCCCAGCCTCTAATATCTGATCAAGAACCATCTGCTGAGGCTGCCAGAGCCCACATACTCCCCGTACTCCTGACCTCTCCAAGGAGAGCCCAATGGGAAATCAAGCCATTAGTGGACTATTAGAATGATTTTGATCACCATTAGAAAAGAAATACAGCACAACAAAATTACATTTTCATAACAGGGATGCAACTTTTACTTCTCTGTTAATTTAAAAGGTAGCATGATTCTGTTCTGCAGTTCCTTCCTTCTCTTAGTGATTTCTTGTTTGTCACCTGCATGGTGAGAACACGGTCTACAGTTATCAAAACCATCCCCAAAATATCAGTTTGAACTGACAAGAATGTGTGATTTAAAAAAAAAAAATCTAAATACAATATTTTTCTACTTGGTAATTTTATTTTATGCTTCCTGATTATTCTTGTTGACAAGATATAAATGTTACTACTTGGGGACAGAATAATGCAATTAGCTTTGAATCATTTTTTATTGTGCAAATACAGGCTGTTGTCACGTTGAAGCCTAATCGTAAGATGGTGTGTTAGTGCTCAAGCACAGTGTCCATGTTATTTTGACAGGATGTTTTATAGATGCCAATATAAGATGGATTCATATGAGAGAATGCTTTTAAAGGCAGTATATACTGTAGGATGTGTCAAGAGTGCAGTTCACATGAAGTTTTAATGGCCTGCGTGAACAGTTTCTGTTCCTATAGTGTGTCGTGCAGCAACATTCGCCAGGCCTTGATAACAGTTGGTTAATGGGTAATGTGCCACACAAGAGTGATGCTGCACTTTCTGTTTTCATTTTGTTGCTGTAGTGCAGTAATTAATCCAGCTGAACCCTTTGTGCTCACAAAATAAATGCTTTCCATTTTCATTAATAGACAACTCATTAGTACATAATGAGCAAGAAGGCAGCACTCCCTGCTCTCCCTGTGCAGTGTGTAGCAGATGAGCATGCGCTGCACTCAGCTAATTAAAACCTAGGATTGTCTCCTTGTATTCTTCTGGTTAAAAAAAAAGAAAAAAAAGCATGCGCTTTTAAAGCATAAGTTAAATGAGACATGGTATGCAAGCATTTTACACCCTAGAGGTAAAAAACATTATGCAAATCCTCAGTCATGTGCTCTTTAGTTTTATGTCTGAATAACATTATGTATCGCAAACAGCAAACTATTAATCAGAAAAAAAAACTGCAGTTGTCTGTCGTTTACACTTTTGAATGTAAGTTGAAGCTCAAAAATGATGGATTTCTGTAATCCTGTCCATACCTTTAAATCTCACAGACTTTAAGGTTAAGTCCTTCTGTCATCAATCAAAAGTTTGAATGTAATGATTAACAGCAGTGACAAGCTGCTTTTATCCTTGAGTGCCAGTGACTTTTCATCTAGACTATAATTTGGAGCCTTCAGCCGTAGGTGACATCTTTCCTTTCTCTCCAGTCACCTGTTGTCACGGGAAGAATAAGAGTGGGCTTTTCTATTTTTTTCAGCATCCACAGTGGGAATAAAGGATGCAATTTCCTCAGGAAAAGACACTGGTAGTAAACTGGCTCTCAAAAATCTCTCAATAAGGATTTTCAATTTCATAATGTTATCACTGCATCTATACAACCCATAAAAATCCAAAACCTTACCTGATTGTCCAATTTTCCCTTCAAGGTCATCTTCTCATTCACATTTGGACCACTTTCAACAGTGCTGACGTTTTTAGATTGCTTACTTGATCTCCTGTTATGGCCACTTGCACTCTGTGCTCTGTAATGAGAAGCACTAACAGGAGCATGCTAGTCATTTTTTCAACAATCACTGAGTTGGGCACCATGAATTAATCCCCTGGGGTGAGACTATTAATGTGGAGTACTACTGTAAAGTCCTAAAGTGACAGAGGGAGAACAATACTGTAGGTGGAAACTACCTCAGTTGTGCCGCATGCAAGTATGCTATCATGTGCCAGAGCACAGTTCATTAAAAACAGGAGTTTTTGGGCCACACAAACATAATCATCAGTCATCACCTGCTGCATCTGCCAGAATTTCCTCCCTGTGACTTTGTCCAATTCCCAGTGTGAAAAATCAAGTTCAGGAATCACGTTTTTGACACACTGGAAGAATTACAGTCACAGAGGCACACGTGCAAGTGGAAAAAACGGGATGTCCGATCTGTGATCTGTGACTAGAGATCCATTAGAAGATAACTTCAAAGGGGAGATGGGCAAATTTTCATCACAGGTCTTTGATTTTTGTGGCCCAATTCCTGGAACCTCTATATCATATCTTATATGATCTAAAAGGTTTGACTTCTTTTAAAATCATTAACATCCAGATTAAAATTGACTAGCATTGCCATCTATCACATATTGGCTTCCTTTCTTTCTAATTTTAACCGATGGGCAATCACTGACTGTGAGTGAGCATGATTAAGAGATGAACAACTACAGCACTGGAATTTATCCTAATTACATTATAGCGATGATATATCAATAGTGGGTAATCACCTCCAAGCCAAGCACGTGTTTCTGATGTACTCTGTAGACTTTATTAGAAACACTGTATTTATAGTCTGTTCATAGCTTACAAACAGTTAGATAATCAGTATGCTTCCACATGTGTATTCGTAGTCAAATAATCACACATGCACACATGAATCACCTTCCAGTGATGATGTCATTTTCATATATTGTGATGAGATAATGATTTGGGCAAAGATTCCTCACATCATGACGGGGGATAAAATCGAACCCAATTTCTGTTTGTAATTAAAACCATTTCCACGTTGGCGTGTTGGAAGGCTACAACTTTAAGAGGTCAATAGCAGTCAAATTCAGTTATTCAGGGAGCTGTACTATAAAAGAACAGCTTGCAATTCCTTAACATATACATACTCTGAACATGCAAATGTAGTATTAAAGCCTGGCTTAATGGACCATAAGTATTACAAGTTGGCAGTGACCTCCTGTTGCTTGATTTTAAATAATGATGTCTCTAAAGCTGCTTTTAGTGCAATTTCAATACTAATTATATAATAGTTTTGTTCTGTGTTGATATTCATATCATTTACGTGCTGAGTTTAATGACCCAAGAGCGTCTGAGAATCTCTGAAGTCAGTCTGCAGTCAGAAAATCAACTTGTTTTCCCTTAATTCCTAGACAGACATTGTGAAAGATATTAGTTTAGAAGTTGGTCTACTGCATTTGTGCACTGACATTATATAGCTATCCTTTCCATTAGTTGGGGGTCACACTGAAGACATGTTTGTGAATGTAAGGTTGAAAAGCACAGTACATGTACAGTAAGGCAGGGAAAATCCCCCAGAAGTGCACACTTCAGCCCAGAAAGTTTTAAGCTACACTCATCAATGTGATAAATCTCACTATCCTTATTAAATCCATCACCCAATGTTTATGACTTCAGTTTATGACTTTTGTGCAGGTGTGCTATTTCATCATATAGACATGCAGTAAGGATAGAAAGAGCAAGCTTATAGGTCACAAAGAGAGAGAGCATTCTCAATCAAATAGAAGCTTACCTTCCAAATAAAGTTCTATATTATGATGCTTGTATGTGACGAATGGTACAAAATATGCCAAACTATATTTAAAAAACGTACTGAGAGAAAACAGACGCCAACTGTCATCTGTGATACAAAGTGTTAGTCAACTTTTACAGCACAACGTATTTTGCACAGTTTGGCAACTTTGGGTTATTATTTATCTAGGACTTTTAAACCATAAAAGCACAGATCCAATTTGATCGTCTTTTTTTCTTTATAAAGCGCATGGGTCTGCAGAATGCTGTACAGTGATATGGGATGTTGTGGTAATAGCTGTAATAATTTCTTCTGCTAGCCAGTGGTACCACTCCTACACCAGTATTTCAAAAACAGCAAATGGACTGGTTCTTATATAACACTTTCCTGCTTGAGCACTCAAAACACTTTTGTAACACGTGTATAACACGTGTGTAACCCACAAGAGGTTACCTTCAAGTACCCTTGACAGTTGTGAAATATGGTAGAGTAAATTACTTCAATAACTAATACCAATACCACACACATAAAGGGATGTTGGCCTAATCAGAAGACTCTGGATTCGTGGGGGAGCCTAGGTGTGAGCAACAACAGAGGAGGATGCACAGTTTATAGAAAGAATAGAATTTACTGAATGAAATGTCATTAAACCAACACATATATATATATATATACAATTAACAAACTGCGCGCTTTTCCCTTTTTAAACCAAAAGCAAAAACAACACAAGGAAAATAAACAATTAGAAATAAATAATCCAGTCTGTAGTCTTTTTTCCTTTTTAGTCTTTTGTCACAGTGTCCATCAATTGTTCATGCAATGTCTCAGTTATAGTGACCAGTCGGGTCACTATCTACCGGTTTGTCCGATCCTTGGGCTGGGGCTCGCCATCCAGTTCTGGAAATGCAATCCAGTCTTCACAGTAGCACTATGGATCAAATAGTGCACCAACAAAAAACCTGACCTAGAACAAGGCCAGAATAAAGTAGCTTAAAACCTTGTAAACTAATATCCATTAGCTTAAAGCTACAATTTAAAGGGTTTTTCAGTCACTTTTCAAGTTTTTTCTGTTGTACAACCATATAGTTCAAGTTATCACTGTCAAATATTACCAACACTTCAATAAAACTAATTATATTAGCTTATATGTGGTAATATAAAAATACTATTCAAATCTTTTAAAGAGCTAATGAAATACATCCATGGTAGTGTAATGATTTCCCATCAGAAGGTGGATTGTAAAAACACATTAGCTTTATCTCAATCAGAACAGTAGCAAAGTGCATTAAAATACTAGCAAGTGCTAATAAAAGGCACTTCACATAGGCAGTAGCACCATGAACGGAATTAGCATCAGTGAAAATGCTAGACAGGTGCTAATAATAAAATACGGCAAATACATTATGAAAAATACAACATACACAACAATAGTTATACAACACCATAAAGCATCAACCTATCTTTAACTGAGTTTAGTGATGACTAAGGATGTTAGCCACTTTTCAGTGCATTGCCTGTGCTAAAATGCTAACTACACACGTGCAATCACTCACCGATGCTACACGAGGCTACACGGAGATTTCCAGTTTCCAACCGGGTCGCATCAGAAGTCTCCAAAGTTTGGCAAGCATGACATTACCATTCGGAACCTCCTCATTGGCAAAGCGATTATTTAGGATGTCTCTTTCTAACCAGTTTCCAAGTTTATTCGCTATTTTCCAAGTTTTTTCTTCAGGCTAACCGCAGAAGCAACAGTAGCATGGAGCTGTGTCTGTGTCTGACGCAATCCGAGCAGACTCCCTGCACCGCGCAGCGGGAGGGCGGGACAACCAACCTCATTGGCTGATGAGATACCAGATCATGCCAGCTATTGGTTGGCCAAGCCATCACTAAAACTACTATTAAAGGTGTATGGCACAATTTGTAAAGATTTTTAACACTTTTTACATATATTTATGAACTTATTTGAGAACTTGGTTTTAAATATTAACTTATAACTTTTTAACCTCATTGTAGAATAAGCTATTAAATCAATATTCATTCATTCTCGCATGTGTTTTTAACACTGGGTTACACTTTCATACAGCATGCCTCATTCACCCAAGCGCTTTCCCCCCCTACATCTAAGTGCTTTCTATTTAACATTCACACACACATTCACATTCTGACGAACTCAGGGTTCGGTATGCTGCCCAAGGATACTTGGGATCGAACCACTAACCTTCTGGTTAGCAGACGACCTGTTCTACCTCCTGAGCCACAGCCACCCCACTAAATGAAAAGGAAAATACAAATGAATTTGTTGCCTTGTTGCTGAAGCATGATAAAGGTGACACTTTGGCAGCATTTTCTTGATTGCCTCATACTGCATTGATTAACAACTGGGATAAATGGTAAGCGGATGCTCATCTTTCATTGGGAGCAGCTTGGGGTTTAATGTCATGGATGAAGGACATTTTGGACATGGCCTGAAACATAGAACAGCCAACCAACAACAACGTGGACCTGTGTACATACGGGCACCTATGGCTAAGTTGGTAAAGCAATGGAGGACCAAATTTACTGGGGCTCGGATTTATGTGACACATCTTCAATGGCTCAGTCACACTAGAGTAAAAATAGGACTGCAGCCTTCTTGCAACTAGGACTAAGAAATATTGGTGATTTCTCAGTGATTGCATCAATTTTTTTTCCTGTCAGACTTATTGCAAGTAGTTGCGGTGACCAGTAAACTACTGTGCTTAACTATCGTTTGGAAGATTAATGCACAGATTGTCTGGTAGGGGGCAAATTTACCAAACAATTGCAACTCGAACTGACTGCAGTCACTCTCAGACAAATTGGCAGAGGTTTGCAAATACAGTAAAAGTCGCCTAAGTCGAAGTCGCACAAATCGGATTTTCGCTCTAGTCGGATCGCTTCTGCAGGTCCCGATTGTTACTAACCAGTAAAACTCATCTCCTAAGTCGGATCATACAAATCGGATTTTTGCCTACCTCTGATGAAAAATCTGGTCCCATCACATTTAATTTCCAATTCATTTCCAATTAAATGTGATCACATAAGTTGGATGAGTTTAGAGCCAAAGCCCTCCTCAGCTCCCGTTACGCCCACTTCCAGTATATATATAATCTACGCAAACTCCATGCCTTGGCTCGTTCACGCACAATTACACACACTAACAACGCCTGGAGATCGCTTGAGTGTCTAGACAGTCATGTGACGTGTGGATTGGCTGCACTGGGCAAATCAGTTCATTTCAATGGAGACAATCATGGCAAGCACAGGAGGCAAGTGTGAGTTTAAAAACTCACAATTACAGTATTAGACCCAAAACTTTCAAAGAATAGGATTTCATCTGACTTACACACAAGATGGATTTTTTACAAGTTGGATGAAATTCCATGGGCCGTTTTAATCCAACTTAGCTGATGTTTGCTGTAATGTTTAATTTTCAAAGTGCAGTCAATCTGATTGCAATCAGTCTGAGCCAGTCTGCACTGATGTGTGCAACTCATTTGCTGAGCATCTCTTTGCAATAGTGGACTCGACAGCTGGTTGCCAACTGGGTGTATTCTGTTTACAGTGCCATGTAAAAATAAGGTTTGTAAGCCCCTGTGTCACTTTGCAGTTAAACCCCCTTCCTCCAGCAAGTACAGTACCAGTCAAAAGTTTGGACACACCTTCTCATTCAGTGTTTTTATATTTTTCCTACATTGTAAATGAATCCTAAAGTCATCCAGTCAATGACGGAACACATAAGGAATCATGTAGTAAACTTAAAAGTCTTAAACAGACCAAAATATGTCTTATATATTAGATTCTTTTAAGTAGGCATAGCTTAGATGACAGCTTTGCACATCATGAGGTAATCACCTGGAACAGCTTTCAGTTAACAGCTGTGCCTTGTCAATAATTAATTTCTTGCCCTCTTAATGTGTTTGAGACCATCAGTTGTGTTTTGAAGAGGTAGAGCTGGTATACAGTGAATAGCCCTATTTAAGTAATGTTCTAATCCATATTATGGCAAGAACTACTCTACTAAGTAAAGAGGTCCATCATTACTTCAAGAAATAAAGGTCAGTCAATCCAAAAATTTCAAGAACTTTGAAAGTATCCTCAAGTGCAGTTGCAAAGATCATCAAATATTCTGATGAAACTGACTCTTATCAGGACTGCCCCAGGAAAGGAAGACCAAGAGTTACCTTTGTTACACAGGATAAGTTCATCAGAGTTACCAGCCTCAGAAACGGCAAACAGAAACAGCACCCCAGATAAGATCCCACCAAACTGCTTCACAGAGTTCAAGTAGCACACATCTCAACATCACAGTCAACTGCTCAGAGAAGACTGTGTGAACCTTTACTTTATCAAATTGCTGCAAAGAAGTCACTTCTAAGGAAGAACAAGATTAATTCAATTCAATTTAATTTTATATGTATAGCACCAAATCACAACAGTCGCCTCAAGGCGCTTTGTATTGTAGGTAAAGACCCTACAATAATACAAAGAAAACCCAAGAGAGAATGACTTGGGCCAAGGAACACATGGAATAGACACAGACCAGTGGAAATCTGTCCTTTGTTCCAATGAGTCCAAATTTGTGATTTTTGGTTCCAAACGTCGTGTCTTTGTAAGACGCAGAAAAGGTAAGCAGATAGTTCCTACATGTGTAGTTCCCACTGTGAAGTGTGGAGGAGGAAGTGTGATGGTGTGGGGGTGCTTTCCTGGTGACACTATTGGTGATTTATTCAAAATCCAAGGCACACTTAACCAGCATGGCTACCAAAGCATTCTGCAGGCTATGTAAGGGCTATTCAACCAAGAAAAAGGGTGATGGAATGTTGCATCAGATGACCTGGCCTCCGCAATCACCTGATCTAAATCCAGTTGAGACGGTTTGGGATGAGTTGGACCGCAGAGTGAAGGCAAAGCAGCCAACAAGTGCTCAGCACCTCTCGGAATTCCTTCAAGACTGTTGGAAAACCATTTCAGGTGATTACCTCATGAAGCTGATTGAGAGACTGCCAAGAGTGTGCAAAGCTGTAATCAAAGCGATAGGTGCCTACTTTGAAGAATCTAAAATCCAAAACATATTTTGGTTTGTTTAACACTTTTAAGTTTACTACATGATTACTACTTTATCTGTTCCTTCATGGTCTGGATGACTTCAGTATTAATTTACAATGTAGGAAAAAATAAATAAAAACATTCGATGAGAAGGTGTGTCCAAACTTTTGACTGGTACTGTACATCATTATTTATGGAGGAATTTCTAAATTTTTGGTTCATACTCAACTCAGAATGTAACTAGTTAATCTGAATTTCTGTTTATTGTGGATTTCTGTGTAGACTGCAACAGATTTGTGATTTTTGCTGATTTATTACAGTATCATGGTATTATCACAAACAGTTTGAATTTATGTCAGCTTGACCCCATTCAGTTGCAAACTGATAGCAGATTGACTCCATCTTATTGCTGTTTTATTGCTGTCTTGATGGACTGCTTTGAAGATGGCAGCTGACTGCGAGTGGTCACAGCCTTGGTCCCTGTCTTTGAAGCTATCATTTTAAAGGGAACAAGAACCGTGTGCAATGAACTTCATGTTCATTGCACACAGTGGCTGTGTGCGACTCTGAAAAGAATTGGATTGAATAAATAATTTTGTCTTTATTTAAAAGGATAAGCAGGATGGATGGATGGATGGACTGTGGTTTTCCATAGTGTAACTGCAGCAGAACACAGATAGGACAGTTTTTACGTATATTTATTTATATCTGTATTTATTTTGCAGGGCTATAGCAGATGGCCTTACAGTACTTGGAGAATTCACTAATTCTATATATCCTGAAGGGTGTGCTGTTATTTGCACAATTTTAAACGGCAACTTTTCATTTTGTGGTTTTACTTCTACTCTTTTAACTGTCTTTCTATCATTTGGATGAAAAAGTAGTCTTTGGGCAGAGAGATTTTGTTTTAATGGGTAGCAAATCTTATAAATATTTACGTTTGTAACCATGCTTTATTAGATTAGAATCCTTAAAATGTAGTTTAGTCTGTGCTTGCTTTTTAACTTGCCTTCCTTTAAAATGAGATAAATCATATTATATTTAAGTCTGCTTATAAGTGCATAAGTAATAAATTAGCTTAGCATCAGTCTGCCTTTCCATCTCTTTTTATCTACTTCTTTCCTTTGTCCTCTTTGACACTAAGTGGCTAATTTTATGAAGGGTGGAGAGAAGCAGCTGGGAGATATTTATATCCTTACATGGTATGTTTATTTGCAAAATTAAACTTTCAGAGTCCTCAGGCATGCTTTTAGGCACTCTTAACTTTACTGTGTTCAACTACATACTTGTGGAAAACCTGTATTGACATATTGCCTTTTTTGCATAATACTCAAACCAACAGTAGTACTGATATGTGTACATTGGCACATAAAACACTATTCACATATTCACTGCAAATTAGTCTCCAAATCCATATAAGCCACTGATAGCTGGGAAGAAATGCAGTAATCAATGACAGAGGTTTTTCTTTGCCTCCCTAAACAGCAGAGTTATTTATGTGTACTGACATCAATCAGCATGTAGTCTCTGCTTCAACTCAGCAAGTTCTAGAGAGGGAAGAAGTGCTTTCTTTTAATGATTTATTATAGCCAATCTGGTGTCTGTTTATTATTTATCATTATTCAGACAATGTTAAGAGAGCATGTTACTACATTTCCTTCATATTTCTTTGCCAGCGTATTATATCAGTGTCGACAGAGACTAAGTGACACACAGTGTAACACAATGCTGCTTGCTGCAGGTAACTGTTTACAGTGGCTGCTAATTAATAGCAAATTAAACCTTGTTATATTAAAAAATAAATCTGTTAAATTTTTTCATCGCTGTCTCTTTGTTTGTTGCCTGTTCTTTTCCTTCTTTTAGTTGGAGTTATAAACTGTCTATCAACTGTACTGTGTGTGTTACTGAGAAAAGTCAACACAAAAGTCAAACTGATACAGTAGAGCATTATAGACTACTAAAAAGATTTCTACAACAGCAGTTTTCTGCTGACCTTTTATTCTTATCCTGAACTACACTGAGAAATCCTATGGGGTTTTCAATTGCTTGACATAATAGTTTTGATTTTTATGCATGAACAGTGTGTAAATTCAGGGAGGCCTCGACTCTTGAACATTTGGACATTGCTCATAACAGTTGATGATCTGTTCTGGGTAACACACACACACACACACACACACACACACACACACACACACACACACACACACACACACACACACACACACACACACACACACAATCATACACTTTATGGCTCTGTTGCATTAAAGTTGCAGTTCATGGGATCGCTTTTTCAATCATTTTCTTCCAGTCTGGGGCATTAGCTGAAATAAAGCAGGCAGATATGTTGTATAAAGGTTTGCTCGTTTTGTTGTTTATTCAGAATAAAATTCACTGTTAAATACGAAGGTCTGATGGCATACGACTGTAATGTGAAATCTTTGCATTAAAACACCAGCACTCATTTTAGGGACATTTTGTGTGTGTCAGTTGTCAGTGCATTTTAGGCTTCTCATATGTCATTTAAAGGCAGGGCTGTACTGTAAGAAGGTTTCCCTAAATTAGTAACAGTAATCGAACTGTAATGATGGTGATAGGCAGTAACGTACAGGTTTTTCAACTGTAAGAACATGTGATTGGTCAGTTGCTTCAGGTATATAGTAAAAGCCTTTCTTGGACTCTTTCTCTTTTTTTGTTTGCCTTTATTTTAAAATTATAATGTTTGGAAAAAGTCTACCTATAACAGGCTCTTTAACTCCAAGCATTTACCAGGGCATTACTGTCTGACATACAGCAATCTTTATTCTACATAATAAATTAGAAAAAAAAAGTAGTATAAGAGCCAGTGGTTGTGACATGTTAGGCATTATTTTATCAGCTTTGCTGCTGCCCCAAAGGTTTTAACAGTAGTGAGGGATTGTAAGCCTTTGGGCTGAAAAGGAAATGGACCAAGGATTTTTATTTTAGTGATAAGGTTGACTGCACTGGGCTGTGAGAGTGCTTCACTGACTAATTATTTGAAGCCTCCTCTCAGATTAGGGTAGAAGTGCAGAGCTTATGGACAGTTGCATAGCAGACAATCAGACCATGTAATAACCAGAGGGCCAATATTTGGTCAAATCCACTGTAACACCTCGCAAAACAAAAGTGTGTAAAGCCCTAATGCTCAGTCCAATCCCACGGCACACTGCCTTGATAAACACCGACGCCACCTTCACAATGGACGCCATCTTTACTCTGGCAATTAGGCAGAGTTTTGGATTATCGCTTCCTCAGCCCAGCACACCACAAATCCTTTCGGATTCAATTATTCCCCTCCCACGTCTGTGGCCATTTGGGCTTTTTGGGCACATGGCCAGCAGAGGAAAGAATTTGAACTGCTCAAAGTAAAAAGTTTAAAAAAAACAAAAAACTTTATTTTTTTACTATGTTTATACTTCTACAATTTGACAAGTCTGTTAAACCTTAGGAACTTGCAAACACTATCCTGTTGAATATTTTATGAGAACAATAAGCTAAATTTACTGTGATTCTTTCCTTTAGATTTTTTGTAAATGTTCGGTGTTATCTAAAAACATGTTGCAGTACATCCTTTCCTCCAAGCTGCTGATGGTTTGATCCTCCCCCTGTGGGCCAGGAATGTCTCCAGTGGCTTCTGCATAAGAAAGTAAAATGCTTACTGAAAGGTTTTGATTTAGTCTGTCTTATTCTACTTCAATGGAGTTGTTTTTGCATGTTAGAAAGCACACTCACGGTAAATTGTGTGAGAGATCAAGGGTTTTCAGGGTCAGGAGACTTGCATCTTTGTATTCGAGGGCCTCTCATCAATGTGTTTGCTCAGATGCTTTTTTTTTTTTTTTTTTGTCTTCCACCTGGTGTCTTTTTGTGGAGTAAAGAAATTTTACAGTAGTGTCTTTGCGTGTGTTGTCAGTTCATCTACTGCACAATTTCCCTCATGGTAGCATGGATATTCCTCACAGGTCTCAGATAAGGGACCTCCTTTTTTTGTATATTACCCTGTATATTACCACTGTTTATCCTTTTGGGTGTTATTTTTTTTCCTTCTTAGGGAATGACCGACCGTGGCTGTCATCGCCTGCATTTTATGTGTCTGTTAACACACTCCTAACACACTCCTCTGTGCTTCTCCTCTTAATTACAGATACTACTGTCTCATCACAGAAAGGTAAGACAGCATTTAATCAGTCACCTGTAGATTACCGCGTATTTTCAGATGGGTGCCATGTGCTTGTGTTACTCTGCGTGCTTGTGTGCATTCTAAATTTTTGCTAATGAGATGAAAAACATTTCATGTTTTTGTTAATGTTGATTTGAAATTGAGTCGCTCATTGTTTTTGTTGCACATCATTGTTTTTGTTGCACAACAATCTTTTTGATTACAAAGTCAATCACTCACACCCACTGACACCCAGACTAAATTATCTTGCTATTCTGCAAAGACAGACAACCCACAGTCTGTTTTATGCACTGCTTTCTGTAGGTTTTATGTTCAGACTAATCACAGTTCTGTTTAGACTCCTCCACACTTTCATGTGTATGTTAATGTGAGGTTGGAGGAGGTGACTGCTTTGCATATTGGCTCTTTGGGGACAGACAGGAAGTTTAGTGCAGTGTTGTAGGAAAGTACCTGTAGGCTGTTTAGATTTTGTAAGATGATGGGGCCAGGCAGTCAAATTGTCTAAACAGCTCCAGGGGTCTTGTTCTGAGTGGCAGGTGTATGCACCACACAGTCCCAGCCCTATACTCTTGCTAGAGATGATACAGTAATGGCAGAGGGTGTGTCACGCTTGGTGATTGCAAAGAACGAGCAGACAATCAGCCAGGAAAACTCCCTGCTGATTTTGTTGAAACTGTCTTTTATTTCCTGCTGTGTTTATAAGAATTTAGGTATTCTTTTGTACAAGCTTTTCCCAGAGCAGAAAAGAACACAGATAAAAATATTTTCATTGTCACCTGGATCTGATATAATGCGCATGTATATGTGAAAAACCTAAACAGCAGGAGGGTTTCTTTGGGAACATGGCAGCGTTTTTGCCTTTCAAAGCTTTAGATCTGTTGAAGCTGCAAAAGATACAGTTAATCTGTGTGACTGGGTACACATTGTATGCTCTCACTCACACACTGTTGTGAGCCTACGTATGTGATGACTATGTGGTGTACAATGCTGTCAGATTGGCCTATAAAGGTAAGTGATGCAGGTTGCCGGAGACTCGCTGTCTGATGAATGTTGAAGGGGTGCAGAGGCTCGCGAGGTGTATATCATCCTCCACAGCTGCACTCACATACATTTCTGAATGAGGAGGAGATAAATAAGGTCGCATAACCCTGACAGTGAATGAATACTCGCTTTTGTTAGCCTGTGTGTGTCCGTGTCTGTGTCTGACTTCGCTGTGTGTGTGTTTGTATGTCTTTCTTTTCTTACACATCTTGTATGTCCAATTTGAATCTGTTTAGTAAGAAGCATGAACAAAGACAGCTACTCTCTTTCAGTCCCACACATTGAAAGTGCCATACCTGGTCGTATTCATTAATATAATTTGAGTTATAGATGGCTATACTTCTATGACAGTGTCATTGGTACTAAGCAGCCTTGTGGCCTTGAGGCCAAGATAATGTTCATATAACATCGGTTTGTGTGCACAGCTCGTAAAAGACTGGTGTGCAGGTGTGTGTATGTGTGTGTGTGCACATCAGCATAAAAGATGCAGCAGTTTCAGTGTATTCATATTCAGTACAGACTAAGATTGTACATTATATTACATGTGTTACACTGAAGGGCACCACACAATAGTTCAAGTAGGATTCCAGCTAGGTTTAAATAACCTTTTCTGTTGCTCCACACCAATATCGTGATTAATAAAGGACCTTATTATAAGTTGACCTTATTCTTTAGTTTTCTGCTTCTGTGGAACATCTCTGCTATCTGCCCCTTCCATGACATCCTTTATCCAACACTTCTCCACCCCCTTACACTCCTCCTCCCTCTCTGCTGCCAAACGAAGTATATTTATGGCACCTGTGCTGGAAAAACAGTCTCCAGGAGATGTCCCACTAATTTCATTTTCAAAATGCCAGCAATAAATTTATCAAATGGGCTGAATCGAATCGGAGTCACACGCCATGCCATCCGTCATGGGCTGTCCCTCAGGGGGCTGTGGGCGTACTTAAGCCGGCCAAAAACCTCTGCTGGCAGGAGAAACCAGATGAATGTACTAGAGAAATATGCTGAGAACAAGGATGTGTGTGCATATCTTTATGTGCTTAGATCCATATGTGCAAGCATAAATTAGCTTGTCCATAAGTAGGGCTACATATGTGTGCACAGAGGTCAATACTAATTTTTCAAATCGTAGAAGGCTCATCGAAATCTGAGTTAAGCACTTTGGCTGTCAGTGTGCAAGCACAGTAATTGATTAATTGCAAGACAAGTTAATTGATTGCTTTGCTCATTTCTGCATTTGTGAATCCCTCTCAGTTCAAACACCACTTTGAGCTTTATCCCCTCCCCTGCCTCTGAAAACTCCAGTTTCACACGCTCTGTGCCCTCCCATTCCCCTCCCATTTCTCTCTGCCTCATTCTCTGTACCTCGCTGTGGCACCTTTGCCTCTCATTTTAAATGCTTCTGTCCCCACATTGCTTTTTTGTTTCACCAATCTTTCCCTCTGCCTATATTTCCTTGCCCTCTCAACGTTTATCACTATCCAGGCTAAGCCAGGCGTGAGGGAGGGTAAAGCAGCTTAGTACTAACAGTTCTAATGAAGTCAGGCCCCGTATTCCTCTAACAGGGATCAGTGGAGCTACTCTGTGAAGCCTGTCAACATTTAATGATTAGATGAAACATTCAGACACCCGCTATGAGAAGACATGCACACTGATATATGGTAATACCCAGCTGTGGTCTCTCTTATGCAACTCATCAAAGAATTATACACACACACACACGCGCGCGCGCGTGCCCTGTAAAGATCATGATTTATGACTGAAGCATGGCATCAAGGGTATACACAGCAAAGTGATTGGAATAAAAGGAAATGACAGAGAGGTTCAGAGAATGAGCAATCTCGCTATTGATTTCTGGTATGTGCAGGAAGGTGGACAAAAAAGTAGACTGCACGAGAGATTTACCCCTCACCTTGATGAGCAGACTGTAAACAACTCTACATGCTCTCCTCAAGATGCATGCTGTGATCCATGATTTTTCACTGCTTCTTGCGTCTGCTAAAAAGATGCTTGATCGAAGATCAATGAATAGACCATCATCTTTTTGAACAGTTCAAGCTTCATCTCCGATTAATTTGAATCCTATTAGGTTAAGTTGTCATACATACCTATGCTTTGCAGTTTAATGTGTGCTTGTGGTGTTGTATGTGTTCTTAGTATGAGAGTAAGTTTGTCAGTGGGAGTATGTTTGTTAGTGTGTTAAAATGCTAAATCTGAGGAATAGAGTGACAGAGGCAATGGTTGGGTCATCAGGCTGCCTGTTTATCAGAGTGAAGGGGTGTCCACAAGGTCTTGGCTGCTTTTTGCCCCATTAGCTGCACATGCTAATTTACCTGTCAACTTACAGTTACACAACTGCAGTCTTGTCAACTTCTCTGTCTCGCTCTTGTTCCTGTACACCCCCCCCCCCCCCCCCCCCCCCCCCCCCCAAAAAAAAAAATCTCCAACTGCAGATCTCTTCCTAAAACAATTTGTTCAATATCTTCCTTCCACTGCTAAATTGGAAACATATTCTTTCCTCACATCAGTAATTTCTCTCCCTCTTGTAAAAGTACCTGTTTAACTCCAGCTGAAGGATTGTAAGACAGTGGATTTGAAATAAATGTATGTGCATTTCTGCTGATGTGCAGCTGCTGCTCCAAGGCTTTTCACATATCTCTTGGTTAGCAAAGCCTTCTTAAAAGTACTTGGGGAAGCTATTTGAAAATACAGTTTTTATAAGGAAACACTTTCAGCCAAAGAAGTTGAGAAGGAAATGTCCACTGAGCTTAATTTAAAATTGGTTAACTGAGAATTATAATACAGTAATCCTTATGTGATCTTTTCCGCTATTAACTGCCTCATAAATCCAACCACAAAAGAAGCTTCTCTCACACTATGGCCACATCAGAGTGTAATGGTGTTGCTCAGAGGTAATATAATAAACATTAAGTTGAGTACTACCCAGGATATAAATAATGACGTGTGAGAGACCCTGCCTAGACTCATGAATTACAACCCCATCCTGTTTCCATGATCCAGTCCCACAATATTTAAGTGTTCAGCTGCTAAATGGGTTAAAGTGTTGTTGTTGCTGTTGTCAGTGGAAATCCTACTCTGTGCCAAAGCATTCATCCATCCATCCATGCATACATACATACATACATCCTAATCACAGGGAGACAGGCAACCATTAATATTGAAATATTTTTGAATTAGAGCTTTTAAATTGTACATTAACCTCCCTTGTAACTGGGTGAATTAATTCTTTTTGTTTCCAACTTCCACCTCTGATGCCTAAACTCAAAAGGAGGAAAGTCTTTGCTGGCATTAGGGCCATAGAATTCTATAGGACCAGAGGTCTTTATGCAAGCGCAGGTATCACACCCTGGTGTTCATGATAAAGAGGTTTAAGGCACTTTTATGCTGGCATCACTTTTCACACCCAGCTAAGTCCATTTTTTATACTGTCTAGGGTTCTGGCACAATGTGACTTGGGTGATCAGGAGTGCTCTTGCCAATGATTCACTACCAAGGATACAAAGGGTGGAACAGGATCCAGAACCGATGCGTAAAGCATATGCAGTGTAACTGCTCTGCTGCAAGTGGATAAAGACTAGGTCAACTCCTTTGTTTTTTGTTTTTTGTTTGGAATTTTGGAATTGCGCCAACCTTTGAGTGGCAAGGTCACTGTGACTTCCTGAACCACATCTTTGGTCATCAAGAATGTATATGTTAACTGTGACAGAATTCCACAAAATGGACAGAATGATGAAGTAATAACATTTATATCCAAAGGGCAACTTTGCTCTGATGTCATAATGTTCTGCAAAAAACAAAAAACAAACAAAAAAAACACTTCTAGGCCATTATTCGCTGCCATAGCTCAGAATCAGGAGGAGAGATTGTGTTGGTATTTCACATTTGATGCAGAATTTAAACTAAACAATAAACAACAAGATCGGTAATAAAAACAAAAATGACGACTAATACCAATAGAACGTACCCACAAGGAGGATTGCCAGTTGTAATGTATCTCTTAAGGATAAGATAAAGTAATGGTTGCAATTATTTTTCAGACATCTGCACTCATTGAAGTCAGACTCTAAAGGGCTTTGTTGATTACATACCTATCATATGGTTATACAGCTGGTGCTTTGTTTTTCTTTTACCCATAAGCATCACGAACAATGTGCGCTCTAATAAAATGTAAGAATTGTTTGCTTTTGAAGAAAGCACAAATATTACAAGTTTCTGGCTTTTACCCATGAGAGTAGTGTGCTGTATGAAGAGCACTGTTGGTTAGTTTTTTTTGTATGTTTGTGTTTTTTGCTTAGACAACCAATATGCTGGTGTCAAATAATTACAGTTTATTGATAAATTGTGTTGAAATTTTTATGGCCATTCTGTGTCCTTACAGAATGAATCATAGAAACTTTGTGTTCTCCTGACTTTTATATTTGGCCTTTTTTCTGGTACCGAAAAGGGGAAATATGCTCACTCAGTAAGTAAATAGTCATATTGTCACAAAAGTTTGGACATTCATGGTTTTCCAAATTATCTCAGATGTTATCAAAAACTTTGATGATCCACAGGCAATCACACAACATATCTTTAGGTTATGAGCACAAATCTTTTAAATTCATAACGTTTCCACCAGCCACCAGCTGTATTTTTCAGAATCAGCTTTTGCTCAGTGATAGGTTCAGATCATTTTAATAACTCAGAGAACAAACACACAACTCTTTTGAACTTGCGCAAGGAGGAGAGATCCGTTCCTTGAACTCAGCTCGCGACTGAGCGGAAGTTATCTGTCCTGAAGGACCGCTTCCTGCGCAGCGCTTTTATTCGGACTTTCACAATAAGATCATGTGGGTTACACCAAACACAGTTTACAGCATGTAATAAACAACATTCTTGGCTTTTTCCTTACCATATATGGTCGTAAGCATACTGTGACATGTGCGCATGTAACATGGCGTATACGAGACACGTATCCTATATGTGTTCTCTGCAGGCTTGAAACAGCCTGCAGGTAACTACAACTTCCTTTGTAAGAAATGTCACCACGTGTTCCCATTTCAAACATAAGAACAACAGTATCATATGTACATAAAACAACTTATAGAAAATATACAAACAGAAGATATGATAATTTATAATAAACAGAATGGAATTTACACCATAACTCTAACACTCAGCTAAAATGGTATAAAACAGTAGTTCAAAGTACCATCGTGGATATATGATATGCTGTGCTGAACACAGCCTGTAGCATTGAAGCAACAGTCTTTCTTCTGTTATCACAGCATAATAGTATATATATTGAATGACACAAGCTCTCTGTTGGTCCAAGCTGATTAGTATCACACTCCATTTGTACAACCTTATGATCTTAGAGCTTTTATAGGTAAGTTTAAATGGAAGAAAATCAGAAAAACTTTCTTTTATGTATTTTAACTATAATTCAAACCATTATATATTATATTATATTTTCTTTTAATTTGAATCTGCTCAGAGCAATAGACTCCAGTAACTAGAGGTGCTTTAAGGCTTCCTATGTAGCAATAATGACTGAATGAATATGTGTGAACTTGCCATGTGTGCTGCTCATACTACTATGAATCCCTGTGACAAGAACGATGATTACTTTGACATTTAATTTTTAGTTTGTTTTTTTTTAATATATAATTTTCAATTCAACCCCGTGGCTTCTGCTGGAGAGAGAGGTCATTATAGATATTATCTTCCCTATCTTGCATCTCCCAAGCCAACTAATAAGGTCCAGCAGGGTTTTTTTTAAATGCCAACAGAAGTCACTGTAGGTGCAGGGCAAATCCCAAATGTCCATGACTGAACAGGTGAAAGAAACATAAGTGGGGAATTGAGTCACCTGTGAATCAGGTAGAATGTAGCTTTTTCTTGCAACAATGTGAAAGGCTCTTATATCACAAGAGGGTGATAATGTGTTTTATTTGCCAGGCTAAACCCTGCAACATGTCCAACTGAGTCTTAGCTAAAGATAAAGATAAAGACAAAACCACACAAAGAGAGCCTCAGCAGACCCACATCTTAGACTCATTAAGACTGCCTGGGCATTGAAACATTTCTCAGGCAACGACAGAGAGAAGATAAAAGCAGAGACAAGTATAACAAAAGAATGGAGACTGAAGTAAATTTATCACCGCTCTTTCTTAAAGAATCCTGCTCTAAGCCTCAACTGCCAATTAGGTACGAGAACAGCCTGTTCCCTTGACGGATGAACTTAATTTGATATTCTGTGCTCTGCTCAGTAGGGTGCAACAGTGATTGCACTGGTGGATGGAATCTTCAGGCCAGACTAGGTGTAATTGACTATGTAGTGATAGACTGCAGCTTATCATAACTATTTTCTTTTTGGTAGAGTAGTTTTATTTACAAGACGGGTCAGGTTTCTATTCAAGTGTGTGGTAGGTATCTGGAAGATTAGAGAATCGTTACCCAGTGATGCTTGTGTTGCTATGTGGGATTACCCAGGGAAAGAGCTGCTGTAATCCCATAGAGTAAATAACTCTTTGTCATAATTCAACATGTTATTGTCACAGGAATACCTGCTCTAAATCATTTAGAGGATTCATACATCTTTGTCTGTTTGCTGACAAGACACCACGGTTAGGCTTGAACCCTACAGGGCTGGCATTGCCAGGGAAGTGGGTGGCATATTGCACCCAGCGGGACAGCTCCTATGTAGGCCTGCTCGGCGGAGGGATTTGACCAGCTTGGATTAGCTCAGCAGGGTGAAACAGAGGAATACAAACAGGGCAGATGGGGAGGGACAGACACAGAGTGGAAGACAGAGTACATCAGTCTCTGTTCAGTAAACGAACGCCTGAGAAACCTGAGAAAGAGCTGCTGAGAATCACGGTGAATGTTGTTAATACACTAGTGAGCAGCACACACCAGTGAACCATGAAACAGCAACCAGTGGCTCTGAGATTTGCTGTAAACTCAGAGCCAAACTAATCACCAGTTAATTATACATTGGATTTTATAATTTCATAAATTTGAAATAGTTTTGCCCTAACATTTTTGGACTTTTTCCTTTTACATATAAGAACAGCTTTAAATTTCTGAGTAAGGATGTGAATATTAATTGAAATGCCCATAATTAGATAAACACAGCTTCCAACACCACAGTCACACTAATTAAGCAAACTTTTCTTTTTTTTCCTGTACAGTGCTGTGCTCTCAAACCTCATCAACTGCTCAAAGATGTGTCACCGCAGTAATGGCAGATGGGTATATTCAAAAAAAAAAAAAAAAAAGAAAAAGAAAACTAAACAGTTAACTTAACAGTTAAAGGCACACACACGGCATTAAAGAAAGCAAAGGCAGTTGCCTATGACAGACTGCTGAGGAAATGTGTCTTTATTCTTTGCTCAGTCGTCCATTCTGTCCAAAGGATGGATCTAATCCAAGAGTTTATTACCAAACTTCAGATGCAAAGCCTATTCGTTTTCTGACACCAGAGAGGGCCAAGAAAATGAATCGGGGTCTGGACAAATTGGCATCACTCACACAAGCGCAGTGGGAAGAAATTCTCAAATGTCGAAGTCATGTCCTCTTTTAGCTCTTCTCTCAGAAACTTTCAGACTTTCTCTGAAAACTATGTTCATTTTTTGCTGTTCGCACATTCACATACGGTTGAGAATTTATTTTATAGTTCAAGCCATACAGCCAGTTTTACAGCAAATCATTATGTTAGAGCCACATTCCCTTTAAACTTATATAATAAGATTTTTTTCTATTGTAATATTAGAGAGGACAGTAGGAAGAGGGGAAGATTTGTCACACCAGATAATCAGGTCCAACTTTATTTTCTCCATCCTAGAATTTACAAAGGTATCGGCTGTTCCGTTGCAAAACTCAGTGAATGCACGCACAGTAAATTAACAGATGTCATCAGAACGAGGATCAGACTTTGTTTTCTAGGGATTATTACTGCAAGTTAAAATTTTTTAAATGAGTTAAAAAAGAATTGCCCAATAAACTGAGAGAGAACTAGGGAGCAGTGGTCACCCACCCATTGTGCTCACTGGGTCAGTCCTCTTGAGCATAACTTTTCATGCAAATTTAAGTAACCACTTTACACTCAGCAGAAATCATTATAACAAATGAATGCACAAAGCTACATGTTTCCAGTCAGCCTGTTTACCCTAGAGAGAGACATGGCACCCAGGACGTAAGGTGGGCCTAGATGGATTATTCCAGGCTAATTCCAAGCACAAATCAGCTAGCAACCATCAATAATTCATGTGGAAGTCTTTGAAAAGTAAACACTGCTTAGACCATTAAAAATCCAGATTGGCTATAAATACTGTACACAGCTTAACTCTACATACAGAGGTTCTGTAGCTGCTATAAAAAAAAAAAGAGAGAGAAAAAAAAGAATGCATTTGTTCTATATGGAAATCCAGTGCTCATTAGAGGAGGTAAAACCATTTGTAGACCTATAGTCAGTATTACCTGATGCAACATTAGCATGGAAATGATGCTAAAGATGACAGCAGAGAGGGGTAGTTAGACTGACAGCTGGTGCTGGAATATGTTGGGTTTTGTGGATTGATGTTCTCTGTCAGCTTTGTCTCTGTGTACTTCAAACAAGTTGTGTTCTCATTCAGTCAGCAAATGCACATATAACCAAAATGCTAAAGAGGATCATGCTCCCACTGTATAGATAATTTTACTCTACACTGCACCATTTGCACATTGACTTTACCTCCCACTTAGCCTCTACCAGGTTTTCCTTGCATGTCTTTCATGTTATTTTTCAAGGTTTATTTGTGATTGTGAGTAGGGTGTTTGGTGGTTTTATGTAGCTTTTAGCAATTCCCTGCTCTCAGCACTGCAATTCCCACCTTAGCAATGCAAGACAGGGAGTAGTCTCTGTCTCTCTGTCTAAAATGCTCATTAGATAAAGAAGAGGCTCCTCTACTTTACCTCCACTTTACTTCCACTATTAGTTTTACAGTCTGCTTGCCTGTCTGTATCGTTCTCTCTTTCTTACTCTCTTGCTCTCATCTTGCAATGCCCTGGAGATGGTCTTGTCAGTACAAACAGCATCTGTCCAAGAGAATATTAAGATCCGTAATCGTTCCCCAAAGAATCAACTGCAGAAAATGTTTTTTTTTCTTCTTTTTTTAACTTTGCTGCTAAGGGTTTCAAATATATAATTTACAGACATCACACAGTGGATTTTCTGTAACTGCATCCGTTTTAAATGTAAAGAATTTTACTCTATGATGTTCTGTTTTTACATCCTTTATTTTTCTCCTCCCCACATTCTTTGAAGCAGTCTATCTGATGTGATTTATTATTCAGTGGAACCTGGGAGTTCTTCTTCTTGTTCTTTCAGCCGGTCCCATCTCGACCTATTCCTAGCATCCTCTTCTGTCACAGCAACTTTCTGCATATCCTCCTTCACTATATCCAAGAGTGTGTCATGGTCCTGGGCCATGTGCCCAGCGTTTTGTGTTTTATTCTTTACTGTTCTATTTTCATTGAGTTTTTGTTATGGTCCTAGTTTGTTTTGGTTTTGATTATTCATCTTAGTTTCCTGTCTTCTTATTAGTTATTGTTTACATTTTGATTTCCTAGTTCCCTTTGTTCTTGTCTCCCCTCCGTCTCTGTGCTCTAGTGTCTGTCCTGTCCCTCTGTCATGTCTCTGGTCTGTTTTGTTGTGTTGTGTATTCCCAGTGTTGTGACTAGTCTGCGTCTCTGTCCCGTGTCTGTGTGGTCCCTGTTTTACTTTGATAGTCCCTTGTTCCTTGTGCTCTCTGTGGTCTTCCTCTTTTCACCCTGCCTGTTGCACCACATTCAACATCCTTTGCTCAATATATCCATCATCTCTCCTCAGCACATGCCCAAACCATGTCAGTCTTTTTTCTCTAACTTAGTCTTCAAACTTCTTGACCTGAGCTGTCCCTCTGATCTTTTCATTTCTAATCCTGTTCATTCTGGTCACCCCCAACAAAAATCTTGTTTAGAACATGTTAAACTCTGCCACCTCCAGCTCAGCCTCTTGTCTTTTTGTTAGTGCAGTTTCCACTAACACCCTGTTGGCCAACAGCACTGGAGGCAGTCATTGTTAACCCAGGTCCCGACCAATCCAGACCAATCCAGTATGGATAGCTCATCCTTAACATGGCAAAGATTTTACACTGGATGCCCTTTCTGATGCAACCCTCTCCATTTATGCAGGCTTGGGACCAGAACTAGGAGTACACTGGTTTGTGCCCTCCACCGTGTCTGGGGTGAACCTGAGAACTGTCACATTAACCTTATAAAGGTGAACGTGTCATTGGGGACACAGTGTACTTCAAATGTCCTGCTGTTGGCAGACTTCTGGCAAAAAATACCATGATAAACGCAATTTCTCAGCTTTCAGAAACTGTTTGAATTATTCCGATATGGTCACGTAATTACGGTAATTAAAAGTGTGTTTGATCAGACGTGTTAACCAGCTGTTCACAGCAGGTACGCGCAAGTAACAGGTGCATCAATGGCGATCGCCCAGTGTTATAGAGTTAAAAGAGCAAAGAGATGGACTGGTCTTTGCAGTAATGCTCGTCTAGGTTTACAGTTTTTCTCAAACACTTTGGTGCAATTCTCACATCAGAAATGTAATTCTCACTACTGTTAATGCAGTTCTCAAATCAGTAACACATTTCCCCACCCATATTAATGTTTTCGCATTATTTTTGTGCACATTATTTTTATGCATACTTAACTGGGACACACTATCAGCCGGTTTCCAAGTCATGGATTAAGCATGGTCCTACACTAAAAGGAAAAAGTCAGTGAAGACCACAATAGTAAAAAGTGGTTAGTCCAGGATTAGACATAATCCCTGTACGGGAAACTGGGCCTAAAAGTAGAAGAAAATGTGTGTGTGTGTGTGTGTGTGTGTGTGTGTGTGTGTGTGTGTGTGTGTGTGTGTGTGTGTGTGTGTGTGTGTGTGTGTGTGTGTGTGTGATAAGGGTCCCCAGGCTAGACCCCTTATGCTACCCAAGCCTACCTTGGAATATAAGCGAGAATGAGCCATATGAATGAAGCTATACTGACCCGGACATCACCCAGATTACCAAGGTCCGTATCAAATGTTGAGGAACCAGGGCATACTGACGATAAGTGGGCTACTAGAACAAGGATATGGCTTAAATGGACATGAGATGAGATTCGAGAACTTTTGAAATGCTACTGCACATGTAATCCCAGTGAAAGGGGTTACATGCAGAGGATGTGGGACCTATGGTTCTTCGACACCCAACTTCCAGAATGACATCAAAACAACTAGTAGCTCGGTGTTCCTGCGATAGCAGTTGCTTTTGCAAGTAACAGCTGCTATCACAACTAGAGATTGACAACACAAATGGTACAGCAAGGGGGATCCAGCATGGCAGGTCAAGGAGGAGATGTCATCATCCCCACACTCCGAGATTGAGTACCAAGCACCAAGAACAACTGGTACGCTTGTGCCCAAGAAATACAGCAAGCTGTCCATACCTGAGACATACAAGCCAGGAAAATAAACAAGATTTTCTCCACTGAAACATCCAAGGTGTGCTCTCAATGGCAGGGGAACAAAATGGGAACAGCACCCCCCAGCACCAAGGCTGGAGACAGAGCAATACTGGAAGAGCATATGGCAGAAGGATGCAACACACAATAGCAATGCTGAGTGGCTAGTGGATCTATGAGCAGACCACAGAAACCTCCCTGAACAGGCTTCAGTAAT
The DNA here is from genome assembly GCF_007364275.1 of Archocentrus centrarchus. Taxonomy (NCBI): domain Eukaryota; kingdom Metazoa; phylum Chordata; class Actinopteri; order Cichliformes; family Cichlidae; genus Archocentrus; species Archocentrus centrarchus. Next base: position 13,309,372 of record NC_044352.1, read on the forward strand.
CATCACAGTGGCAGACGTCCAAGAAAGAGTCTCACATACTGTATGAAGAACTGGACAGCACCATGCCCTGATATGATTCATACCTGGTGGCTAAAGATGTTGACTGCACTCCACGAGTGCCTGGCAGCACAAATGAACCAAATGCTAATTGCTAAGACACACCCAGAATGGCTGACCAAAGGCTGAACAGTCCTGATCACCAATGATTTCCAGAAAGGACCGGTCCCATCCAACTACTGGCCAAAAAACTGCTGTCAGGCATCATAGCAGCTAAGATGAACAGGCACATGGCTCAATACATCAGCGGGGCCCAGAACAGAATCGGCAGAGATACCAGAGGACCAAAACACTAGCTACTGGTGGCTAGAGCAGTCACTCAACACGGTAAGACCAGTCTAACCAATCTCTGCACCGCCTGCCCTTACGAAAATCATGGTTTTACCGTAAAACCATAGTTACTGCATAAAAACCATAGTTAACCATAGTGGATTTTCGTAAGGGTGGATTGATTACAAGAAAGTCTATGACTTGATGCCACACACATGGATCCTTGAATGCCTCGAACTGTACAAGATCAACAGAACCCTAAGAGCCTTCTTCAGGAACTCAATGGTGACATGGAGAGCAACACTAGAGGCCAACTTCAAGCCAATTGCACAAGTTACCACCAAGTGCAAGGTTTACCAAGGAGATTCTCTGTCCCCACTGCCTGACCCCCCTTAGCCAGATCATTAACAAGACTGGGTACGGCTACCTACTATGGAATGGAGCAAACATTAGCTGCCTCCTCTACATGGATGACATCAAGCTATATGCCAGGAGTAAACGAGACACTCACTGATCCACACCACTAGGATTTACAGCAATGATATTGGAATGCTATTTGGACTGGAGAAGTGTAGTTAGATGGTAACAAAGACAGCTCTACCAGAGAGTCCTGAAGAATCAGCTGAATGGGAAGAACAAGATCCGGGTAATCAACATTTATGCCCTGACAGTCATCAGATACCCTGCTGGGATAATAAGCTGGTCAAGGGAGAAGATAGAAGCCACTGACGTCAAGACAAGAAAGCTCCTTACTGTGCATTGAGGGTTTCACCACAAATCCACCACTCTGAGAATGTATGCTAAGCGGAACGAAGGTGGCCAAGGACTAATGAGTGTAAGAACCACTATCCTGGATGAAACAACAAAGATCTGGCCACAAATGATCATGTGCTTAGTGAGTACCTCAGGCACCAGAAACCCAAGAAAGAAGAGGAGAAAGAACAGGAACCATTACGGAAGAACAGGCCCCATGTATAGCTTGTACCACCGCAGATAAAAGAAGTGGCTGATATAGAAAAATCCTACCAATGGCTGGACATAGCTGGACTGAAAGACAGCACAGAGGCACTACTCATGGCAGCACAGGAACAAGCTCTAAGCACAAGATTGATAGAGGCTAGGGTCTATCATGCAAGGCAAGATTCCAGGTGCAGGCTGTGCAGAGATGGCCCTGAGACAACAATAACCAAGCTAAGATCCTGTGGGACTTCCAGATACAGATGGACAAACTTGTGATGGCTAACCAACCGGACATAGTAGTGGTGGACAAGCAGAGGCAGAACGTTGTAGTGACAGACGTTGCAATACCAACTGATGACAACATCAAGAAGAAGGAACACAAGAAGCTTGATAAATACCAAGGGCTGAGAGAAGAGCTAGAGAGGATGTGGAAGGTGAAGCAGTGGTTCCCATGTTAGTTAGACCCCCAAACTGGGAGAGTGGCTCCAGCAGATTCCAGGAATAGCAACCGCAATCTCTGTCCGCAGTTCAAGGAAAAACTAAGATACTGCTCACGGCCCTCATGCTCCCAGGCCTCTGGTAGAGGACCTGAGCTTGGAGAACAATGACCGCCTGCAGGGTGAGTGGGAAATCACTCATCAACCGCCTTATTAGGTACACCTTGCTAGTACGAGGTTGGACCCCCGTCTGCCTTCATTCCTCAGAGATGCCATACTGACATGATAGCAATATGCACTTGCTGCAGATTTGTCAGCTGCTCATCCAAATTTTCCCTTCAAGCACATCCCAAAGCTACTTTTCTGAACTGAGATCTGGTGACTGTGGAGGCCATTGGAGTAGAGCATTTTTCATCTTCTGTTGTCCAATTTTGGTCATTCTGTGTGAAGTGTAGCCTCAGTTTCCTGCTCTTAGCTGAAAGGAGTGGCACCCAGTGTGGTCTTCTGTTGCTGTAGCTCATCTGCACCAAAGTCTGATGTGTTGTGCTTTCAGAGATGGTCTTCTGTATATCTTGTTTGTAATGAGTGGTTGATTGAGTTGCTGTTGCCTCAAAACAGTCTGGCCATTGTCTGATCTCTGACATCACCAAGGTAGTTTTACCTAGAGAGCTGCTGCTTACAGGATATTTTCTCTTTTTTTGGACCATTCTCTGTAAACTCTAGAAATGATTGTGTGTTGCAATAATGAGCAGTTGAACAAGTGTACCTAATAAAGTAGCTGCTAAATGTATATAGTGTGACTTTATTGGACTATACTGTAGTTGGTGCTTTGTTCTCAGATTGTATTTATTTTCTTTGCCTGTTTTCTGAGGGGTATGGTTTTACTAGCATCACTTTGCCATTTCAGCAATTTTGTAAAGCTTCAAATAAATCGTTCACATTTAATTTTTGTATTTGAATGCTTTTTGCTCTACGTTAGGTATACATTTTTTGCAATTTTGAGTCAGCATAGTTTTATTTGGTGTCTGAGTCTTAAAACAGTGGTGAATGTTTTTTATTCATTGGTCACAAAGTTGAAGTGACTGACTTTCTATGTTTTGACATATGTGAAAAGGGGTTTGATTGTTTTACTGAATTTTGTACAGCTGAGTCTGTGTTATGAAAAATGCCTTAACTGTTTTGAGAACTGCATTAGAACTGAGAATGACATTCCTGATGTGAGAATTGCACCAAAGCGATCAAGAAAAACTGTAAAATGAATAGCACTCATTCCTGCTTAGATGTGGCAACTAGTCCATTAAGACAACTCTCTAACATCCAGAAGTTAAATGCCTTTCAGTGGTAGTAACTCGTGTTTTCAGTATGTGGGAAAAAGATATTTTCATATAAGATTATATTTTCAAACAAATGGATATATGTCTCAATGCAGAGACCTGTGATATATAAAAAAGTGAAAAATAAGTTGCAGAGGTTTCTTGATAGTTAAATGCATACTTTTTATTTAAGTGTAACTATATATCTGTTTGACTGAGCATGTATATGCACACTGCAGCATGAGTGTTATCACTTGCTGCAGCTCACTCCTATTAATGTGTAGGGATTCCTGCGCTCGGCTTTTAGCCAGAGGAGACCAATTAAAGCCATCAGCCAGTGTGGGGGAGCCGAGCTGCTCTCAGAGACCACAGGGCTCGAGAACAGGGGGTTTAGACTGGCTCCATCCTCCTTCAGCCCTGTGCTGTCTGCAGACAAGGCTGTATGGGGAGATTCTGGGAAAATTACAGGCACATACAGTAATGTTAATTGATTCATTAATTATACTCTTATACTCCTTTTCACCCCATCATCATGGTGCATTGCTTTTCACTCTCTTTTTTCTTTTTGTATTTCATCATTTGTATTGCATCTATTTTAATTTTTGGGCTGAGGGAGCTTGTTGACTTTTCCCACTTATCATGTGTGCTATAATTTCCACTTTAAAAATGTATTTTTTTTTTTAGAACTGGGGAAAAATAGAATGAAATGTAGTTGCTGTGCCATTAATCAAGAGTTCTTACTCAGTAAAGTATTCATCTTTAAGTTGTAACTTACAGAGAATAAAGTTATGCCCTCTTTTTGTGACTGGAAACCTTTCTGTATTTTAGCTTGTCGACAAGAATTTTATGATTTTCAAACAGAAGTTTTCAGTGCTATGAGGATGCTTGCATGAGTATTCTAAAAAAAATCCCATTTCCTATCTCCCTAATAAAATGCAGAAAGTAGTACTGTAGCAGAGATTCACAGTTTGAGGCCTTCCCAGTGGGTGTTATTATTGTGCGGTTTTCCTGCAGCCTTCCACACTAATGCTTCTGTTGTCAGTGATGCTTGACCATGCTTCAGGGCTTTGTTATGGTATGGAGGCCAGAGATGTCATACCCTGTTACAAAATAAGGCACCAGATATGAGCTTCCTCTTTTCTTCTTTGCCCCTCCTTCCCCTTTGTCTCCTGCTCTCCCTTAACTCTGGGGATCACTGCTGTGGAAATAGAGCCTGCTCCGTAGTGTCTACTCAGTAGGTAATAACTCGCTGTTCAGGCTCAGATAAAGAGCTCCATTCATTTAAGTGGCTGCTCTCTTTGTACACACGAGTGACACCTATCCCCCGGGAGAGCAGCGGTGAACTACAGGGTTGAAACTACAGGCACAGCTTTCAGCAGCTCTGATTGCCTCCCTCCGAGCTCCTTGGTGGAGGAGCCTAACCCCCTATACATACCAACTGCCTCATTTTCCATCTAATTTTCATTTCTTTCAGTGAAAATCCCCAATCTTTTTTTTTAAATTCATCATTAACTCCCCTGCCCATCTCTTAATACATTGACCCATTGCCTCTATTATTACCGTCACCTGCTTTTTCCTTTGCCTGCACATCTCCATCTGCTGCCCGAATCACACCTCCACTCCTTTTCACCCCATCATCATGGTGCATTGCTCTTCACTCTCTTCGATTTTCTTTTTCCCACGCTCATCTCTATTATCAAGTTTCATTGTTTCTTTTTCCTCTTTCCATCTCCCCTTTCTTGTTCTGTCTCTCCCTCAGTCCTCCTGAGAGTGTCTGTGGGGTCCCTAAGCTCTAGTACTCACTGATGTGTGTACCGGTCAGCAGTACTCATGGGTAATGTGTAGATCATTCATCCTCTGGACAGGTATGTAATAGAGGCGGGACGAAGGGGAGAAGGGGGACAGTGGGAGATCTCTGGAGCTATGAGAATCAATTTCACTGGGAATTACCAGAGCAAAGAAGCAGAACCTCACCCTCTCTTTCTTTGCTTCCTTTTCCCCCTCTGCCTCATTCCCTCTCTTTCTCACTCTGTCTTCATTTCCCCACACTCCTATCTCATTCCTCTCTGACTGCTCATACTGATCAGCTCACAATACACCCTAGCATTACACTAGCCAAGTAGCAGGATAAATCCCTACACAAATTAGAACACAGAAGCCATTATTTAAGTCAACCCCTTTTCTTGGCTTCAGCAAGAAAATTATAGTCCTGTGTTTAGAACTGCAGAACAAAGGAAACATGCTCTCTTTTTTTCCCCTTCCAGCATATTTCCCTGGGCACAGTGGTACATCAGAGAAAACTAAAGAGACAGAAAGACAGAAAGAAAATCCCACAGAGATTGCCCTCGTAGTGCTACTAAAGCTGCCCATGTCGAAAGGCCTGCTACACATGCACTGGGAAGCCAGTTGAGATAAACAGCAGTAACTTGCATGCAGGCTTTTCATTCACCTGTGAAATAGAACTGTGGTTAAAATGGCCCAACATGCATGCATTTGGTACTTGTTGCAAAACCTAAACGCTAGGGTCTTTAATGGCATGACCATCCAGTAAAGGTTCCACTTCATAAACTGAAATGAATGCCTATTGGCTGACTAACACACACCATTTGACCTGGCACACTAGGGGAAACAATGATGTGAGAGACAAGAAAAATTGCTCATCAATCACAACCATGGATGGTCAGGCACTCTCATCTTGTAGTAGTAAAGTTAAGTGAATTGATTATGGAATGATGAGGTTTATGGTAGATGCATTTTTCTTTTTTTCTTTTTTTTTATGATGGCCGTAAAAGGTTTAAAGAGATGTTAATGTTTCTAGACAATGTCTGCAATAGCGAGTCATTCTTGTGCACCATCTCTTATTTGGAAAGGAGACAGTGATGAGGTAAGAGCAAGAATCTGGGTGTGAAAATTAAAGACACAGAGATCTGAGGGAGTTTTCTGCCAAGTGGGTTTTCCTCTCTACCATTACAGGAATGATGCATAACTCCACAGTATGCCCTTTAATTGGCGCTATTAATATCAGTTAAAGTTTTAATACCTATTTATTAAAACTTAAACTTTTTTCTGCGGTCTAATGTGAATAGAATTATGAATCTCAAGGGCTGTGCTCTATAAAAAGGCTCGGTTATGAATTATTAATGCTCTACCACTTCATCTGCAAGATCTCACTCCTGCAAGATTTGTTTAAAAAATGGCTCAAGGGTCTAATATTAGGATGAATTTTCATCAATAAATACTTAGCACAAGAGTATCATATTTCTTGAATAAAACTTGCTAAAACTGTAAACATCACCTCCAAATTGGCCAAAATTTCTAGCAGTGCCTTATCATTAACTTATGGAAGCTGACAGATGATCTTTAGTGGAAACTGTTCATGTATAACATGTAAACAGAGTGTGGAGACAGACAGAGAGAAATTCTAATGTACAGAGCAGCCTAATTTCTCTGTTTTTATCATTAAAGTCCTTTCCTCCTTCATATATTCTGTGAAAAGCACTAGCACTTATCTGCTGAAAAAAAAAAACACTGCAAAAATGAACTGAGAAATATTTCAGAAAGGCATAGATCCAGATCCTCTATTAGATTTAATTATGGTTCAAAGATTAGAAACTTTTTTATTTTTACTTTTCTTATATACTTTACTTTTCTATATTTTATGCTTTGGACATTACCAAAAGTTTTTCAATTGGGCAACTGAATCAGAAGTAGGGTTAACTGATTTGTATCCCCTATGAAGTATGAATAGGAATACCTGAACCTGGATTGCAGGTTCCTGAAATGGCCCCTCCCACTTCTCATTGCTATTTGAAATGGAAATTGCTCTTGCATCTCCCTCCTCCATGCTCTACTTCTTTTTATTCTTATATCCCCAATCAACCCTCTGTATTCTATTTCATCAGTTTTTCTCATAGTGGTCCCCTGCACCTCCATCTCCACCTCATGGTTTCAGTTGGAGAGTGTGAAATGAAGCTTGTATAATTAAATATTAACAACCTGCAGATGAGGGGATTGCAAGCGAGGGTGGGTAGAGGAGCATACCATTGAATCCTCTGCCCTACTTCTTGCAGTTAATGTCCACTGGGAATTATTCATGTATCAGCTAACCTGCACTGGCACCTAAGAAGGCACAGAGGTAGCAGTGAGCTGTGCCAAAGTGGCACTGAGTGAGTCAGGGTCAATCAACATTAATAGAAATCCTATTGCGGTGATAGAATTCCAGGGTAGAGCGAAGCTTTCATTATTAATTAGCCTGTCAGATGCTGTTCTAATCTGTTTGGATGAGAGTGTTCAAAAGGGAAGTGGCTGCTGTATAAAGTTTTAGCTCTATAGTGCAAATGCAAAGTGAATAGATAGTTGTCAACAGGCCAGTGTCTCCACAGTGCAGACCAGGAGATGCCAAATTTATTATTTGATTATAAAATAAATCAATGACTTCAAAATAGATGTTTGTGCCTTTTATACAACAACACAAAAAGTATGTCTGTGCTAATAATTCTTTATTATGTGCTCATGGAAAATTCAGAGTAGTAACTTTTACCAAGAATGCAGTATTTGAAGTAGGCAGTTATGGATAAAGCCAGATTACGTTTTATGAGGAAGTGCTCATTTTAATCCACTACATATTATCATATTTGTCTTCAGCTGACTCATGGTTTGGCATGTTGTAAAAGCTGAGGAAAATGTGTAAACCCTCCAAAGGAACAGTATTCTTTCCAGAGCTGATAATTGTTGCGGCATTGACATGCACAAGTCCTCATAATTTCAACAGTTATGCTTGATTAACCAGGGTTTATGCAGTTTGTGAGCCGGATGAGTATAGTGGCATAATGCCTTGCGGACCCTGTTTGGCATAATTATTCACAACAAAGATGATTTTTAATGTAATACAAAGCAATAAACACTTGGTAAACTAGAGTTTGTACCGAGTTATGCTTTTTCTTTGAGTGTTACTGTCTCATGGCATGCTCAGTATCTCTCTCGTACTCAGTCAGGCTATTAGAGACCTCTCTGCTCACATTCCACAGACTAGAATCTTTGACTGTGTACGTGCCAGTGCATTTCACTGTGAATGCAGGCATTGGGGTTGCTGTTAAAAGTGGGCACAACTAACGTTCCCCACCATGGCACCTTAATTTCTCTCTGTGAGATATCCATGTTCAGAGCGAAAGGCATCATGCAGCTCAAGGAGGCCACGAAGCAATTAGGGCTTTCTGCTGCCTCTGGTGTGTCATCTCCAACTCCCTATAGCTCCAGGCGAGCCATGACAGGATGAAGCACAGAACACATTCTGCTACTCCTGGAATTCAAAGGGATGAACACCCACTAACCTTCCCCTCCCCTTCTCTTCTGCTTGGCTGAATCACAGAACCCAGTGGAGGGAGTGGGAGGTGGGAAGTGGCAGTGGTGTGTGTTTGTGTTGCGTGTGTGATCTTCTGTCTAGAAGTGACCACCCAGTGAGGCTAATGGTCCCAGTGCTTTCTGCATCTTGCATGACAAACTTGCTTTGGCTTTACTTGTTTTTTTCTTTAACTCAGTGAAAGATGTGCTGCTTAAGTTCTTCAAACTAAACTGGTTACCTGGGTGAATGTAACAAAATTAAACACCATCAGAAATCAGTAATAACCAGGTAGTTTTTCCTTGTTTCTTAACTACTGCTACTGCCTTATTATTGTTTGTCTATTTAGACAGCCATACCTGCCATCCCTATACTGCCTTAAGATGCACAGCAAGTAATTATGTGGTTTAAAGGCCACAGACTTACCTCAGCCTTCAATCTTAAACTGTCGGATGGATCTTTTCTGTGTGCAGCCTCTGATTTGTCCCTCTTTTGAGTTTTGGAGTCCAAATGCATTATTTGCTATTTAAATGCCTCTCATAGGAGACATTTGTTATCTTCAGTCTCAGGAACAAAGTTGAGCCAGAGAGAAGAAAATGTAGGCAGAGAACAAAATTGGCGATGAATAAGAAGTGAAGATGATTTCCCCTGCTACTATTGAAAGAGTAAACATAATAATAGCGTTCATCTTTTGGTATCTGGGGTTGAGTGGAGGGCCCAGTTACACAGTGTAACTATGGAGGAATAACTCTTATCTGCTTTGTTAACAGCTATAAATGAAGGCTGAATGCAGTCTCACATCACACCCCTACTAATGATACTAATACTAATGACTAGCGGTGTTACCACCACAAGTATCAAGAATCATCATCATCATCATCATGGTCATTATAGGCCTAGGCATTTTCAGAGCACATTAAGTGATTTGCACATAACTAAATGAAAACAAAAAAAGCATTAAATTAACAGGAAAATAATAAAATGAGACAACAGCAAAACAAAACTCTAATCAGTAAAGTAAAACAATAAAAAGGCGGGTCAAGGACTATTAAGTAAATAAAATTAGGTGAATGTTTGTTTTTTAAAATGGGGTTTAAAATATAATTTTATCATTGTTGGAGAGATGAAAATATAAAAAATCCCCCCCATCCAACCCGATTATTGACGTGACACCGGATCTTGTTCTGTTTAAACACTCGTTCTATTTTGTTTCAACTTTTCACTAAGTCACTAAGCACTGCTGTTCTTTTTTTTTTTCTTTCTTTTTTATATATGTATTTTTTTGCCTTTTTGCCTTAATTGGATATTGAACAGGAGTGTAGGGAGAGAGAGCTAGGGGAAACACAGCAAAGGGCCACGGGCCACCTGCATCATACATGGTCACCTACTCATCCACTGAACCACCCTGTTGCCCAAACACTGCTGTTTCAGAGCACAAACTACAATTAACTAAATAAAAGAAAGAAAGGAAAAGAAAAAGAAAGAAATTAAGAGACTCATAAAAATAATCCTGTTCCTACTGTCTGACAGCCACTTGTTGACTTTTGACTTCAGGATTTCCTAGAAAGGCAAGTTATGCACCTTCTTCTTTCAACTTGTTAACTAAACTGGGTGGCAGTACACTTGTCCATTTTGTATTGAAGAAGTCAAATAATCCATCAAAAACCCACTTTTATAAAAGTGCCAAAGGAGCCTGCAGAAGAATGCTTAGGTTGAGGTTTTAATTTTCATCAACCCAGTTCAGAAAGCCTGGCAGTGTCAGACCTTCTTCAGAGTACAACCCAGCAATTATCTTGCTGTTTTGTTTTTTATATCAGATTCTTCTTCTTTTTTAAATAATAGGTGTGTATGTTGATGCCAGTATTTCTTAAGTGTTTTGTGTGGGTTTATTAGCAATATCATTTCTTTGTTGTTGTTGTTAAAGTGATTCTGCTAATGACGGTGGTATTGCACTGTGAGGGAAGGGAAGGACCAGCCTGTTTGTTGCTGAGCTTGTAAAAGAACGGCTGAACATGCACCTGCCATCTCCAGAGATACTCATTAAAGAGGAGAGATGCCAAGTCCCAACATCTCAGTTCCCCTTGCAGACACGGTGGAAACTGTACACACAGTATAGTTATACACACTTTTGCTCAAGCATGCGCTAACGCACACACATCTTTGGTAATCAAAATAGGATTTTTTTTTTTTTTTTCCCTTTGGTGAGATTCTAATTTACTGTTAACATTTGCCAATTCCACAGAAACAAAATTAAACATTTCTCTCTGCATTCGCTTCCCAGCTGTAGTGAGAGTAAATGGTGGAAATGCAAGTTAAGGTGTGAAATTACAACCTAACACCATCTCCACTTCTCCAACTTAAAAACCAGGACAGCAGTGAATGCCATAGAGTACTGACTCACCTTATTATCATTAGCTATTTTTGGAAACTTCCCCAAATGTATACTGATTGAACAAGAAAAGATAAAAAAGAAGTATGTATGCCTGATTTTGTCTATGGCCCTGCCCCTGTGGGCAACCATGTAGATTGATATTGGCACATCAAAGGATCTTGAGTGGATTGTGTATAAAGAGGGAAATGAGATGTGCAGACACACAAATGCCAGTAGCTCCAATGAGATCACACCTCCAGTCGCAATTTGCATCTATTAGATGTGGCATGTTTAATCTCTTTTTAGTTCTGCTACCACATGGAAGAACAAGCATGTAAATATGTCCACCTCTTCATTATGGCAAGACACTCTAATCAACCCTATCATATTGCAATAACTGTACATTATATATAAACTTAAAGAAAGGCTCCGAGCGTACATGTAGCATGTATTTGATAGTATCTGAATGCATTCTTTCATGAGTGGACAAGATAAAGCAAGGTTGAATAGAAAGAAAATGTTGAAATTTTAAGTTCTGCAGCTAATTGGTCTGCCAGTTCTTCAGGCTTCCTGTCGCTTCTCTGTTCTGCTCCACCACAACTGCTTTTTGGTCTCAGTGAATTAGAGAGAACTCTTGCTGAGTCTGTCACCCCTGTCTTTTCCTGTCACTCACACATCTCACCTCTCTCTTGAACTTGAGTTCAAGTTCTCTCGAACTCCTCTCCTCCCCTGTTTAACTTCCTTTTTTAAAGCTCCTTGTCTCTATCACCCCCCTCTTGAATCATTTGTTCCATGCCTTTGATTTCCTACTCAAAGCCAGGAAATGAAAGGTTAGGTGCTGTGATTTTTAGCTGGCTGGTTCCGGTGTGGCCTGCTTTAGGCTTGTCAAATGACCTCTTTAAAGGTTTGACAGGAAGAGCCACCGATGAAAGAACAGAAGATGGCATTTGTCTCTAACAAAAGCTATGCGTCAGCATTCTCCCTACATTTCTATAATTTTCCATGTCATGCCGTGTCTTTTGACAGCACGTTTTAACATCTTCAAATGATGAAACAAATTATAAGTCTGAGTGTGTCTGAGTGTGTGCTGTGTTTCAGTTTTCACTGAAATGTAATCCCCATTTTTCTAATCTTTCAAAGGAAATACAATACCCAGGGTTATTTTTCCAGAGCCATTTGAACCACTGAATATTATTCACATTAAGGGTTGCAAAGAAGAGATTGATCCCAGTCTCCTTCTGTCTTTGTGTTTTCTATGATCAAGAGGAGTGCCAAACAAGAATAAGACAAAAGGAAAGAGATGAGGTACAGAAATGCCAGTCAGAGGTTAACAATGTAAGGAATAAAGAATATAATGCCAGGAAATTCCACAGAAATGCTTGGGCTTTTTCATCTGAGAGCATGTGAATGTATGCCTCTATATGGGTGTGTGCCTCCTTTAAAGAGTGAGCAGGTGGTGAAAACTTTTTTTTTTTAATGACAATAAAAGATGTTTAGTAAAAAACTTCTAGATGTGGCCCAGGATTATATGACTGCTGTTCAAATGAGCAAAGATCTATATAGCTTGCTAGATAGCTAGCACAAAATCTCTAATAGGCTACTACTGGATCGCTTCAGAGGAAGGCATCTCAATGAGACGATGTAAATAAGAGTGCCAGTCAAATCTGAAACGGTGGACCACAAATAGATAGATAGATAGATAGATAGATAGATAGATAGATAGATAGATAGATAGATAGATAGATAGACAGACAGATGCCCTCTGGTCATTTTGTGACCATAGCAATGAAAACCTTGCCCTATTCCCATATCCACCCCAGACTATTTCACCCTGAAAATGTCATATCTAATATTGACTCATTTTAGCATGAAACTTTAATAAGCTGTCACATAAGGGAGCCCAACCAGACACTGTCCACAAATGGTATATCCGGCTTCAAATTATTGGACTTTTTTGTCCCACACCTATGCACATTTGTCTTTCACTTCCTCTTTCTTACATTGCCCTAATCTGTGTCTGTGTAAAATTTCATAGTCGGGAATGGGTTTCTTCATCTCATGTTGCCTTCACATTACAGTTTTCTCCCTTGGTTGAGTTTCAGCTTTCCTTTATTTTTTTCCCTATTCTCTTTTTTCTGTGCTGCTACTCCACCTCTCTTTCCCTTTGTTGTCTGTCCTCCTGCTGTCATCTGATTGATGCCTTTGCCAGTGTGCTACGTACTTCATTACTCTGATTTTACCATGTCTCAGGTGGGCTTTGCACTAGGGGAGACTGTGAAGAACTAGAAATGTGTCAGTGGTGGTCGGGGGCATGGTGTCCTACTGAGCAAATAAAATCACCCAAATAGCATCACAAAATTGCCTCCTGTCAGTGCTCTGTGACAGGAGAAGAAAAAGAGTTGCTTGGAGACCATTCTAGGAAGAACGGTAAAGACAAATATTCACATAGACTTGGGGGATCAAAGGACTGACATGGCATATGGCGGCACCATACATGCCATCCTCTTGGACACACAAATTATATCCTGAAAGGATTTAGAGATAACAGAAGTGATACAGTATATTTTGGATTATTTTAGATTCCGATGAAGTTAACCCTTGCTGTGTGTGTTGGAGTGTTATATGGAGCGCTCAGCACCAGGGAATAAAAAAAAAAAAAACTTGCCAGACTTGTGTGCAATGTAATTACGGAGTTAGTTGAGCTCCACCACTCTCTTATCTCTTCTAGTGGGACAAGAGCCACATGAATGGCTCCCTCTGTTCCACTTCCTCTCCAGCAAGCACCAAATCACTATCAGTAATAGATTTGCTCTTTATCCGTTTTTCTCTCTGTTTCTCTATCTCACACACTCTCACCCGCTCCCTTTCTCCACTTCTTTCTCTCCAGATGCTTTCACTCGTGAAGTCTGTATCACTTCTGGATTTATATATCTATTGAAAAAAATGACTGAGCTTGTCACACATAGGTGTATGCTATCAGAAAGTTGCATTTTGACTGTTCCAAAAAACAGGACTGTTTGATCTGCAAATGTGTCAGCGGGGAGTTAAATGCAGTATAATGCATTCGGTGAGACATTGTTCAGTGCTGCACATAGATAAGCTGAGCTGATAAATAATTCTGAGTGTCAAGGCAAAAGTGCTCTGCAATTTTGGAGTCTAACAAATTTCCAAGCATTTTTACTCAAGCACTGTTTGTTAGCGTAGGTAGCGAAATCTCTGAGTTCACTCTGCCACTTCAATCTCTATGATCAAGCAGCACTTTACAGCATAATTTCCCCATCATGACTTGTTCACACACTATATGAAAAACATTAAATTGCACATGAGAGCATCATAATGATGTGTGTGCCTTAACTTGAGATGTTTTTATTTATATACCTGAGCAGTGGAGAAAATGTAAAATAAATGTTACTCGCTTGCAAGCAGGCAGAATGCGCCATTAACTTTTACAGAAAATTAAATTATATGAGGATGAGGTGCTGTGAAGTATATACCAAATGTGGTGAATATTTTATAGAACATACTATATATACTGCTTTTAACTACTCAAGAGTGTGTGTGTGTGTGTGTGTGTGTGTGTGTGTGTGTGTGTGTGTGTGTGTGTGTGTGTGTGTGTGTGTGTGTGTGTGTGTGTGTGTGTGTGTGTGTCTGGGTCTTTCTCTGCAAGGCCTGTTTGTGCATTCAATAGGAACAAAATCACAAATGGACTGTGAATTTTGTGTTTACAAAAGCCCACACTGCTGTTTTGCCTCGTTCTTTCTGCTGAGGACAGCAATGGGTGTCAAAACATAGTGGAGCTTGACATCCTGACGCTGCTTGAATCTCAGGCCAGAGGCTGTCAATTCACTGAGAAGGAGAGGGAGGCTCAGTGCCTCATTTGAGGGCTTGTCTGTTTGACATCGCTTTCCCTCGCCAGCTGACTACATTATCTCTATTCTCATGCAAAAACCTGTGTAATTCTGTCATTCACAGAGTACAACCACTGTGCTTGCGTGCTTATGTTTCAATGAGCGTGTGCATTTCAGCATTTACACAAACTAAAAGTGGTTAGACCTATGAAATGTTAACACAGCAGTTTTATTTAGTGAAGAATTGTAATGAAGTATAACTGCACGTCTTCCAGCGCCTCTGCAGGATTTCCATCTGAAAAGGAAATAGTAGGGAGGAGAGGTGGAAGTGACTCTGAACATGTATTTCTTTGACATTTGGCTGACTTACCTGTCATTTGAAATTTCTGTAGTGGATGTCTTCTTGCTTCACTGACTGTATGAGAAGGAGTAGGTCAACTGCAGTGTCTGACATTCTTTGCTGTAATTAGAAGTCACCTGGTCACACAACACTTATTTCAGACTCACATGTAACTTGCTGTATTTCCACAAAAACGTAGTGTCACAGCCAGACGAAACGAAGTGGTTACTCAGGTGACAGTTTCTTACTATCATATTAACTTTATCAGTGCACTAAAAACTGCAGTATGCATTACAAACTGCAGGAGTTACACTGTTTTAATTCTGACCATTGTTTTGCACAAAGCTATGTGCGTGTATATGTGTACTGTACATGCTTATTTTTTTAACCTCTTACATTTTAAAAGTTTTTTTTCTTTCAAGAAATTTAGGCAGAAGTGTGTAACATTTGCTTAGCAGAGGCAACAGTGGCCTCTGTGACCAAGAGTGGTAGGATTCTGCTGGGGGCTAAGCAGTGAAAGGTATTGGAACACAGCCAAGCAGCTGCTCATGTAACAAACACAAAATCATCATCGCAGTACAAAACAGGAATTTTACTGTCAACAGCAACTGATTAAACATAGTGTGCAATGCATAGTAGAAACTGGTTGAATTCTAATTAATTGTAGCAATTCAACCACAATTTTTCGAAATAAATTGAGTTACCCTACCCTCACAGTTCATCTACAGTCTTAAACAAGCTTTCTTCTGATTGGCTGTCCCGCATAAAGCAAAGATTTGAACAGCACATAGGTGTGGCTCTGCTCACAGTCAGTGCTGTGTGCCTGAAATGACCATAGTGAGGATATCCTGACTTGGCATCTTACAGATTTCAAAACAGTCAGAAACTCTCAGAAACTAATGATTAATTGCACATATACTGACCTTGTTATACTTCATTATAAGAGACTTTGGTAATGTTCAATATGAGCATCATTGTAACAGAATATGACAGAAAAAAAAGAAGAGTATAAAAGGTAAACTTAAAAGACAGTACCAAATGAGTAAAGCAAATTCCAGAAATCTCCATGTCTGGCTAGCAGCTAACTGCTGTATCAGCTGCCTTGTGCCCCATAATCTACCAAGCTCTGCTCTCAATATATTTTTCTCAGGAGATCATATCTGTTTACCCAAGTGGCCTGTGCCAGAGCTTGCATTATAAGTGTGGATTGGAATGAGATGTCACACAATTACACTGTCCACGAATCAAAATGATTATTGTAAAATGCTTACATATTATTGTGGAGTGTGGAGTGTCTGCGTGGGTTTTCTCCAGGTACTCTGGTTTCCTCCCACAGTCTGAAGACGTGGGGTTAGGTTAATTGATGATTCTAAATTGCTCATAGGTGTTAATGTGCATGTGAATGGTTGTTTGTCTCTCTGTGTTGGCCCTGCGACAGGCTGGCGACCTGTACATGGGTGTGTAACCCCCCCCCCCCAAAAAAAAACAAAAAACAAAAAACAAAAACCTGAAAAGGATAAGCAGCAGAGAATGGATGGATGGATTATTGTTTTTCCATGTGATTTACTGACATGACAGATAGAAAAAATTGCACTGACTATGTTAGAGAACAGAAAGCTGTTAATTGAAATCAAGGAACAGGGGTTGAGGCGATGTGTATGCACATCATATTTGTCTCAAGTTGCACTGTCAAACAAATTGTCTGTCAGTTGATAATGTAATAACACAGCTGAACAAAGCATTCTCTTCAAAGCCATGACAGGAATAGGATGAGCCAAGTACCTCCAGTTACAGAATGTTAATTGTACAATCTGAATAAGCATGAAGTAGCAACTTACTGAACAGAGACATTTACTGAAATTCAACATGTTTTCTTCTTTGTTTCTCATGAAAATCATATACTACATTGCCAAAAGTATTCACTCACCCATCCAAATCACTGAATTAAGACGTTCCAATCACTTCCATGGCTACAGATGTATAAAACCAAGCACCAAGGCATGCAGACTGCTTTTACAAGCATTTGTGAAAGAATGGGTTGCTCTCAGGAGCTCAGTGAATTCCAGCGTGGTACCATGATAGGATGCCACCTGTGCAACAAGTCCAGTTGTGAAATGTCCTCGCTACTAAATATGCAGAAACTCAGCCATGAAGTGGTAGGCTACGTAAAATCACAAAGCGGGGTCAGCAGAGGAGCATAAGGTGCAGAGAAACACACAGAAACACAAAAAACATTTCCTGGCAGTACACACATTCACGGTTTTGAAGTTGCAAAACTACCTTAGATTATAACTTCTCAACCCCGTTTCAGTTGTCATCTCAATAAATTCTTATCACCAGAGCTGGAAATATTTGTATCATCAGCAAATTTTTAACACTTTGGACACGTTACATACAGTATGTCACTGATGTATAAATTAAACAGTTCATGGCCCAACGCTGACCCCTGAGGTACACCACAAGCAATGTCCATACATAAGGAGCAGCATTCATTTAACTTCATGAACTGCTGTTTAAAACTACCTCCTGATGCCATAAAACTCCAGATTTTTTTAAATTAATACAATCTATTGTATGTCTTTCTTAAGTTTATGAATAACCCACCCAGATATTGTTATTTGTCTATGGAATTTGTGATATAAAGTCAAGAGACTTCATTGTCCTCAACTTCCTCAGCCATGGAGTCCTCTTCAGCCCCACCTTACCTGGTTTTGTGAGTAAGCAAATTCATTCAGCTGTTACTCCGGTCAGCTGTTGGCTCTGTCAGCTGTTAGCCTAACAGTTTGTTGGCTAGCCTGCAACTCTGCTACTGTGTTTAGTCCAGTATCCAATATCAGGGTTGTAATCCTGATAAACACAAAACACAACAACTCACAAACAAGAAGCCAAACAACTCAACATAAAATAACATCTGCTGCAGGAATGTTTTTCTATATTGAATTTGAAAGGTACAATTTCAAATGGAATGTAATAGTTTCAGTCTAACCTCCTGGTATGAATTTCTAAATTAAAATGTCTTTCTTCTGCTCTTTAGGTTAAACTTCTTAAGCTCACCTGTGGGCAGAAGCGACTTTGATTCCTATTTCACATTGTGTTTCTTAATTCACTTGAAGAGTGTGGCGACATTGAATGATGGGTTTGAAAAATATAACAATGTGGGAAATGAGAGACCAGTGTGAAGGGAAAATAAGTGAGAGGAAAGCTTGCCAGATTTAGAATTCTAGATATATGCAGACTGGTGACAAATGAAAGGAAAAATCAGTATAATATGCCTTAGTAAGATCTTGAGTTTCCATATGCCAGCAGAACAGCTTTATTGTGCCGTGGCATTAACACCATTCTTCCAAAGAATATTCCCCCATTTTTTGTTGTGATCATACTATCAAAAAGTGCTGTCTAACATGTTGATCAGAAATCTCACATAGGTTCGAACTGGGTTTAGAACTGGCCATTGTCATACTCATCAAAGCATTCAGTCACCCCTCATTTGGTTTTGGGCATGGTTATCTCAGAAGCAAGCATTTCCATCATGTTTTAACATACTGTATATTTCACATTCTAATATTTCTTTAATTTATTATCTGCCTGTAAATATATTATAAAACTCAGTACCATGAAAAGACTAATTAAGGTTCTTCTAAGAATTTTGCAATAAAGTATATTCAGTACTGTCGCTCATGTATTAGATTCATTTTTCAGAAAAAATAATTATTTTAATTTGAAAATAGTACTGCTTTTATATCTCTTACTCAGAAGCAACTTTGATTCAGTGATCACATTCTTAGAAAGAATACTGTTCTCAAACAGTGTGTTTTATATATTTGCATATGGAGTTGGCACCATGATCACCACACATTTTGTGACTCACACATAGTACAGTAAAGATCAAAAGGTGGCTTGTACAGTACAGTAAGGATTGGTAATCGCTTCAAAACTAACTTGATCAAACATGGGTTTTTTTTGTTTTTTTTCCTCACTGAACTTGTAAGGCTTCCAAACTCTGGCACATGGAGGTAATCCTGCTGCAAAATAGCAGAGGATGGCTTGAGGCTGAACATTCACCTTTGACACAGTGAATCTATTATCTTAAATACAGCATGATTTTTACTGTAGGCATACATCCCTTGCTTTTAACTACAGTCAGGAAGCAGCAGCATTGTCCATTCTGGTCAGTCTAAAGCAGACTAAAGAAAGTTTTAAATTGGATATAGTACATATGAAAACATGAACTGTGCAAATACATCTAAGCAGTTAAGCATTATTTCATCCAATTTTATTTTTGGTTTACACTGAATGTGTTTTATGCTCTTAGCGCTGCCCTTTCACAGCTGTTTTGATTGAATAAAACTTCAGAGAGACCTCACCTTGAGACATGATGATAAGTGTTTATATGAAAAAATTTAATTTAATATGGACTACAGCCTGTATATTTTACAGCTGTCAACTGCTTTGAAATGTAAGAAACATTCACCTCTTTTCATCCTCATTATTGTAACACATCTCCATACCTAATACAATACTATGCTATCAGCAGAATCAGGATATTAGGAGATTAAGTAAGGGAGTATTTTAATTCACTGAATTCTCTGTTGATTGCGTATTGTAAAAGGGGTGCTTATACTGTAGCTTCAGACTATTTTGCAGAATCTACACTTCTGAGTGCATTGTTTTTATTTTACAACCTGCAACTTTGCTCTTTCTGTTTTTCTCTGATCATTCACACCCTGTTTTTGACTGCACTGTTCAGCTTTGTTGAGTGACAACTCTCTATTAAGCTGCCACTACTCAACAATCCGAGGACCAAATGTCTTTACCTTGTATTATAAAGTGCCTTTGAGGTGACTGGTGCTGCGATTTGGTGCTATCTAAGTAAAATTGAATTGAATTAAATATTTTGTGGAATTTGATGTTTTTACCCCAAGTCACCTCAAAAACTCTGGCTGTCATTCTTCTGTAGTGACTGTAGGCTGTCAGTCCACTGTTTACTTCAGCAAGCAGTCAGTAAGCTGAGTGAGAAGTGTCCACATCTATTTACTCTGGAGGGGGCTGTAAAACTTTGTGAAAGGAGTCAGATTAGTCAGTGAAGCTGAATTTTGTCCTATGACAGCAATAACTGAGTTGAGTTGTTGAGGATATCCTGAAATTTTCTGTTGGTAATCACTGCTGTTTTGCCGCTGTTAGCTGTTGTTAGACGGGGTTAGTGAAACTTTCTTTGAAGTGGATCTAACATTGTTGGATTCAGACACTCAGCGAATAAACTCTTGTATGGTGTGAGAATGTAATTCAACTGTTGATCAGAGAGAAAATGTGATTTTTGTGACACTCAAACCTAAAATTAGCTGGCATAATGTTAGCTTATAACCAGCTGTTGTTGTGTAGCTGACTCTTGTCAGCTGTCCAGAGATGGGAGGGTCACATGTCTAGTCTGCTGACAATACAGTTTGTGCATGTTTTCATGGGTTGGAGCGCTGACTTCAGGAGATGAGGCTTGAGTTGATGAGGAAGAGGACATTTTATCCGGGTGCTGGCCGCGTTTTCTCGTTCCTTCTTGTTTTTGCTTCTCAGAATCATACCTATGTTTTAATAGGTACGATTCTTCATAACTTCAGTCTGAAGGTGTAGGCATGAATTAATATTTGCCTCCACACCACTTGAATGCCTGCAAGTTCTGTTCTCCTCCACCTGTGGTGTATTACATATGTGACCAGTCTCTAGCCACATATAAAATGCATTTCGGAGGAATGGTGATGTCCATCTTGGCTACTGAATGGCAGGGCAATATGGAGGCTTCCACAAACTGGTGCCCATTCTTATGTATTTCTAATGGATTAATTCTAATTTGATGAGTACACTAGTTTGCTGGAAGATGTAATTACACACTAATATGTATATTTATGAGTTCAACATTTTTTTTTCTATTAAATAACCTCAAAAAATGACTGACTGTACCTTTAAAGAAAAAGTGACCAAAATTATCTGTTTTATCTAATGTCTGATTAATTTTATATATACACATACATAGATATGATATATATTTTAGGAAGTTGTTTTGTTAAAATTTCAATTACTCGGACAAAAAAATGCTGTCTGAAATAAAGATGAAGATAGAGAAAAGAAAGAAAAGAGCAACAGAGGTTGCATAGGTGGTAAGGAAAATGAAGAGAAGTGCCAAAATGTAGTGCCAAAATTTTAACAAAATACACCCTGCCAATTTTTGATTTTATCATCAGATTGAACATGTGTCTTTCTCACTCTTAACCGGCATATTGTGTGGTCTAATCCCTCTGTAATTGCATTTTGGTACTGCACACACAAACACAGGTCAGTGGAGCCTACATCGTAAGAAATCCCACTGCCCGGAGAGTCACAGGGACAGAGATGTCTTGTGGATTATGGTGTGCGTGCTGTCTCTAAGAGTAATCTCCGCTTCAGTGAATTGCCACAGCTGAAAAGGAGGAAAGTATATCCCTGACATCTGAGACATACAGCCAGACTGGACTTAACCACCAGCACTTCACACTGTACACCAACAGAGCAATCCCTAGATATATCTGAGCAGCCCTGGAGATTCTTCTGTTCACATCTGTCTTCCTGCATCACACAGACACTCAAACACACACACAAACACTTGCCCATCACACAAGTTTTATGTTTCCTGATGTCAGCGGAGTAGGATCTGTCTTTATCGATCTCAGTACTACATATTTCAAATTGTACTTCTGGACCGTCTTCTGTTACCAGTCATAAAAGATCATTTGCATAATAAATAAATAAAATAAAAAAAAATGTTGTTTGACTTGAAATTACAACTATGGACCCAGCCTACGGGATTGAATTGTTCCATCACCCTCATTACAACGCTAAATAATGGAATAACTTTTGAAAGCCTAGTGTTCATCCCTCCAGAACAGTTTCTCTTAGAATTAATACCAGACTGAATAAGGTTTTTCTGGTTGCTGGTTCTTTATAAAATCGTAACATAGAAATGCAAACATGTCTCTCATAATTTCTTGAAATCACTGTGCAGAAGAATCCATCCTTTTATGCTGTGACAAACAAAAAATATTTAACATGACGTGAAAACATGAAGTGCCCATAGGTTTTCGTCAGGTCACAAATAACATTCCACAGGACAAAATACTATACCCTATTCTCTCTACTTGCCTTGAAGTCATAGCATATTAAAAATGTGTTATTTTAACTCAAAAAGCACACGATTGTGTGGCCAGTCATTGTTGTTGCCTCACTGGCAGATGTGTATGTAGTTGTATATGATCCATTGTCCATTTTATTTCTATGCTCTCCCTATCCCTTTTAAAATGTTGTCTGGAATGTGTTTCCTGATGAGGCCAAAAGCTGAAATATGGTGATCAAGCGATAAAGATGCACTTGAGTTGGAGGTGTGTCTCTCAGCTGCAGATTGTCCAGGCAAAATGTTTACTACTCCGTGACTATGCAGATTCATTTTAAATGCATGTTGCTGCCAATGCCCTTAAGCCCCTTGATGCTGCATCCTTTCTTAGAGTTATTACTTTTGACTATTTCAGCAGTATCTTCTAGCAGAAGGTAGGATGTTCATCACTAAAAGAGAACAGTGCTTGTGTTTCTTAAATTTACTAAGCCATTCTCTTTTTTTTGGCATTTTTGGCCACAGCGGCTTTTTATGAGCAGTGGAGGGAGACCGGAAATGGGGGAAAGATACAGGGGAAGACACACAGGCAAACCAGCGACAGGCCGGGACTTGAACCCGTGCCGCCTGCACCACAACGCGGCATATGTATGTGGTCGCTGGCTTCACCACCAAGCCACCCGGGCGCCCTACTAAGCCATTCTTAATAAATCTTGATATTTATATATTTTACCTTTGATGTCTCATTTTGAAGTAACTGGCAAAATCTTTATCTCATATGTAAAATATTTTTCAGAGCTCTCTTACATATGTTTGTCACCCTTATCATGGTTTTGGGATTGTTGTGTTATTTCCTGTTTTACTTTGTAATATTTGGTTCTTGTGTGTGTGTGTGTGTGTGTGTGTGTGTATGTATATATATATATATATATATATATATATATATATATATATATATATATATATATATATATATATATATATATATATATATGTGTGTGTGTGTGTGTGTGTGTGTGTGTGTGTACTCTCCAGTTTCCTTTGTTCTTTGCAGATCCTCTAGTTCTTATAATCAAATGGAGTCCTACTGTGATTAACTGTGGTGCATGCCACTGAGTGCCAGCACACACTGCGAGCAAAGAAAACAACAAATATAATCTTTGCCCTCCACCTGCCCCACATGCCACATTTACGTTCCTGTCACTTAGTCCATTTCCCAAAAATGAAAATAGAGCTTTTAAGACACTAGAGGAGATCTACCACACATTTCAGAGGTGTAAGTATAAGAGAACATAACACTTCTACCAAGTGATCTAAAAATAAAAGTCACACTGAGAATGATTGACCAGTTTAAAATCATGTAAGGTTTTTGGCAAGTTCCCACTATTTTTTGATAACATCTCACATTTTAATTGTATTACAAATATTACATAAAGATAGTTATTTTTATAATGTACACTATTGTAAATGAGAGCTTTACCTTTGGGTACGGTGTTTTTCAAACAACAAACCCTGGATCAACTCCGAAATAAAGGCTCTCCTGAAGGAGAAGAAGAGAGCCTTTAGATCAGGAAATAAGGAGGAGCTGAGAGCCGTGCAGAAGGATCTGAGAAGGAAAATCAGGGATGGAAAAAACATCTACAGGAAGAAGATGGAGGACCAGCTACAGCAGAGCAACATCAGTGGGGTTTGGAGGAGTTTGAACTCAATTTCAGGCCACAAACCAAGCCCTAGGGTTGTGGGAGACTTAGAGTGGGTGAACAACCTGAACCAGTTCTTTAACAGGTTTGACCAGCCACCCACCCCTCCCCCAGCCCAGTCCCCCCTGCTGTCAGCCCCACCATCTTTAATGACTGCCAACCTTTCTTCTTCTTGGGACCTCACACCTCTCAGCTCTCAGCCATCACCCACCCCCTTCACTTCTGAGGACTCCATCTCACAACCCCCATCCCCCACCTCCATCTTGTCCCTCTCAACTCATCATGTGAGGAAGGAGCTACGTAAGATCAAGGTGCGAAAGGCTGCTGGTCCAGACGGCATCAGCTCCAGGCTCCTGAGGTGCTGCGCAGATCAGCTGTGTGGCATCATGGGATACATGTTCAACCTGAGCTTGAAGCTGGGGAAAGTACCACAACTGTGGAAGACCTCCTGTGTGGTACCGGTACCAAAGACCAAACATCCAAAGGATCTTAGCAGCTACAGGCCGGTAGCCCTGACATCGCATCTAATGAAGACCCTCGAGAGGCTGGTCCTCAACCATCTACGCCTCATGGTGTCGTCTTCGTTGGACCCGCTGCAGTTCGCCTACCGGCCTGGCATCGGGGTGGATGACGCCATCATCTACCTCCTGCACCGAGCTCTGACCCACCTGGAGAAGCCTGGAAGCACTGTGAGGATCATGTTCTTTGATTTCTCCAGTGCTTTTAACACCATCCAGCCAGGACTTCTGAGAGACAAGCTGGAACTGTCAGGAGTGGACCACCACATCTCCGAGTGGATACTGGACTACCTCACTGACCGCCTACAGTACGTGAGGACACAGGGCTGTGTCTCTGACAGGCTGGTCTGCAGTACGGGGGCCCCACAGGGAACTGTGCTGGCACCGTTCCTCTTCACCCTCTACACTGCAGACTTCTCCATCAACTCCCCACGCTGCCATCTGCAGAAGTTCTCTGACGACTCTGCCATAGTTGGCCTCATCACAGGTGAGGATGACTCAGAGTACAGACAGTGGACTCAGGACTTTGTGGACTGGTGCCAGCGGAACCACCTCCTGATCAACGCCGCTAAAACCAAGGAGCTGGTGGTGGATTTCCGCAGGCGCAGACCCACCACACGGACACCGGTGAACATCCAGGGAGTGGACATTGAGATAGTGGACTCTTATAAGTACCTGGGTGTTCACCTAAACAATAAACTGGACTGGACTCATAACACTGATGCGCTCTACAGGAAGGGTCAGAGGAGACTCTACCTGCTGAGAAGGCTGAGGTCTTTTGGAGTGCAGGGGACACTCCTGAAGACCTTCTATGACTCTGTGGTGGCATCAGCCATCTTCTATGCAGCAGTATGTTGGAGCAGCAGCTTGTCTACAGCTGAGAGGAAGAGGATAGACAAGCTCATCAGGAAAGCCAGCTCTGTCCTAGGATGTCCTCTCGACTCAGTGCAGGTGGTGGGAGACAGAAGGACTCTGACCAAAATAACATCACTGATGGACAAGGTCTCCCATCCCATGCATGAAACTGTTGCTGAGCTGGAGAGCTCCTTCAGTGACAGACTGCTGCATCCTAAATGCACAAAGGAGCGTTACCGCAGATCCTTCCTCCCAGCAGCTGTAGGACTTTATAACCATCACTGCTCCCAACAAAAACCACAATAGCCTACACAATGTAGGATAATATATAATATACTGTAAATAGTCCGGCCTGTTAAGGTTCAACACACAGGCACATCATTTAAATTGTATATAGTGTTATTATTAGTAGTATTAAGGTTAATCTTGTTTGTTGATTTTATATATATTCTTTTCTTAATAGTGTAAATTATTATATCTTTATTTATATTTATAATAACTGCGGCTGCTGTTACACCCAAATTTCCCCTCTGTGGGACAATAAAGGCTGTTTCTTCTTCTTCTTCTTAAATTGAGGTATCTTTAATCAGATACACACATGACTTTGATCTAAATATTAATTACATGTCTAAAAATATTAGAGATCTTTAGGGTATATTCTGTACAGAAAATACATGATTCTTGCTTATCAGGATAAACCCAACTAACAACACACAAATACTTATTTTACTAAATGTGCGTGTGCGTATGCATATGAGAGAGAGAGAGAATATGAGAAGAGAAATCCTGCTGAGGCCACGTTTGTCAGGTAAATGGTGACGATGACACCGATAAAATTGAGATACTAATGTTCATGAAGGCAATAAAAGAGTGTGTGAAGTAGCCTTCCCAGCAGACTCGAGGGTTGAGGGGGTACTAAGACTAACTGCTTCAAAATGGTTATGGCTGTCATTACAACGCCTCTGCATCTCTAACAAGTACAAGTTATTGTACAGAAGAAGATAATCCAGTAGACACTTGTGTGTGGGGGGATGTTTGTACGTGTGTGTGTGTGTGTGATTTTACAGTGATCTATATTGAAGTGTGTTTTATGTTGCACAATCAAAGACTATAGCCCTCTGTGTTTTATGTATCTGTAGTGCTACCTGTTTTTCAGTGAGCACTCCCAGTAGTGTCTTTAAAACCAACAATGCAGGGGAGAAAGCCTGGGAGCGATGTGTGCTAAAACTACATGTCATCTTCAATAAAGGATGACAGAGTTCACAGGTTTACAACAGCATCCTGTTCCCTGTACCACTGTAGGCAGCAGCATTATGTAGCACACAGAGTGCCTCTTCACAACAGTGATGAAACATTACTCTATTCATGAAGTAGTGGTTTGAATGCTGCTGATGTCTGGGACAATGCTAAGATGTGGTACAAACTGTGTTCACTTTGCCAGATGTCTGTGGGGAAAATGTGAGAAGTCCTTTTGAATAGCTTGCCTGTGCACTCTCACATTTAATTTCTATGAATTTGCATGGAATTTGTTTTTTCTTCTTTTGTCTTATTTGTTGCACCCGAACAGAACATTCTAGTCCTTCAGCTGGCCATACACACACATGTAGGCAGGTTCGGTGAGACGAGTGCAAACTGTAAAAAGAATAAAAACAGAATAAAGCTCGAATTGCATCATATCCTCATTATTATCTATTCTATTCTGCATGTATTAAATGAGAAATTCTGTTTTATACCCCCGAAGATCTGGTTGACTTCCGAGGCTTTCCATGCTCAAAAGCATGGAAAAGCATGAGCTAAAATGAGCATTCTCTTGTTTCATTCTGTTTTATGCTGTTGTTGTTTTTAATTCTGACTCATGAAAGTTAGTTCAAATCATGCAAAATGTTATAAGCTAAGGGTAAAAACCTTTAAAAGCAAAGCTATTGTTGGCATTCTTTCTTTTCGGTGTCTTTTTGGCAGGCTAGATGAGCTCTGACAAATCAATTACAAGTCACAAATACTATTTAGAGTGACATTTGTCATTTCTAGAACTGGGTTGAGTGTGCCAGACAGCTAATCTGGTGAGAAAAGCTGAGCAGACTTGTGAAGCCGCAGATAGCCACCTCTGGGCTGTCAGAGCCTATCTCAGCTTTGTCTGTTTGCACATATGTCATCTTGATCTCCATTTTTTTTTATATATATACTTTGCACAGCTTTTGTATACTACACTGGAAAACCTAACATTTAGATATGCAAGCACTTGCTGACAGGAGGGCACTGATTGGATCCTTAACTAAATGTTCAGGTACATTTACAACAATCCTTATCTTCATTTATGTGCATGCTCACACATATACAAATCACACACACACTCTGAACAGCCACACCTGACCTGCTTATATACACACAAAGAAGTTTAAATAATTTTGAAAATGAGCTAAGTAGGGTCTTTGAACATTACAGAAGATGTAGTGATTTTTTTATATATATATATATATATATATATATATATATATATATATATATATATATATATATATATATATATATAATTTTATTTATTTATTTATTTTTTCCCCCCCAAAAAGAGGGAAGCACCCCAGACTGTGATTCATTTCACTTCCTGGGGCTCAGTTCTATCTGCTCTCGTTTACTTTGTGCAACCAGGATAGTAGCTGGACAGGAGGCTGGCTTAACTGGTCAAGTGTGGCCTGTAATTCTTTTGGCTCCTGAGATCTGGTAGAAAGACAATTTAAGAACGAATGAGAGTGCATGTCTTCAGTTAATCTCCGTTCATATCACATAGATGTAAGAGAACAGACACGTTCAGTTAACACAAAGCATCTCCTTGCTTTTCTTTAACGATAAAAAGCAGGCAGTTTCTGTTATCCTGCAGTTATACTGCAAGGTATAAATATGTTTTATATCTTTTACACAGCTGTGTATCTTAAAGATACTGACTATATGCAGTCGTGAAAAAAGAAAGCACACCCTCTTTCCACTCTAAGGTTTTATGTGTCAGGATATTTTTATCATTTATTATTATTTTCATAAATCATCAGGTGCTTAGCAGGTCTTAAAAAGAGGCAATTACAACCTCAGTTGAACAACAACACATACCATATTACACTGTGTCATTATTTATTCAAATACAATAACAAGAACTAAGACAAAATGTAGGACCAGTGTGTGAAAAACTAAGCTACCCCTTACTGTATTTATATTGAATTAAGATGGTAAGTAGCAGCCAGGTGCTGCAAATCAAATGCACTTGATTAATTTATCATCAGCAAATGTGATCAACTCTATAAAAGTAGAAGTTTTGGCATTTTGCTGGTGTGGAGCTTTCAGGTGTGTGTTGCCAATGAGGTAAGACATCAGCAATGATCTTAAATAAGCAATTGTTGCTGCTCATCAAGCTGGTAATGGTTACAAGGCTACGTGCAATGGTCAGGGAAGCTGCAAAAAACCCAAGAGCTACATCTCTACAGACCTCAGCATGTTAAATGTTAAAGTTCATGACAGTATAATTAGAGAAAGACTGAAAAATTATGGCAGCACAGCTTATGTTTGCAAAGTTGCATCTGAACAAACCGCAAGACTTCTGGAACAATGAGACCAGAGTGGAGATGTTTGGCCATCATGCATACAGCATGTTTGCTGAATTCTAAATGTCAGGCCATTTGTCTAACAGCTTGGTCAATATTCCATCATGCAACAGGACAATGATCCCAAGCACACCAGCAAATCTCCAACAGAATGGCTGAAAAAGAGCTGTGCATAAACAAATGCCCAGAAACCTCAATTAACTGAAGCAATGTTGTAAAGAATTCCAGGGGCAGAATTCCTCTACAACAATGTGAGAGACCGATCATGTTATATAGAAAATTATAACTTGAAGTCACTTCAAGTTATTGCTACACATAGGTTGTACAAGCTGTTAAAACATGGGGTTTTAATAGCTTGTAGCATCTATAGAAATCTATGGTTATCTGAGAACTCTGCAGAAAAAAATGGTTATTTTATTATTTATTATGGTTATTTTCTCTAGCATCTATAGAAAATAACCATAAATAGATAAAATTGGACATTGCACATTGGACAATATCACACACACACACACACACACACACACACACACACACACACACACACACACACACACACACACACACACACACACACACAGACCAGTGAGCTCACTCAACCCCCTGCCATGTTCTGATTTAAGAGTAAATGCAGCACCATGTTCCCCATAGCGATAGTGATGGGTAGCACTGAGCCTGCTGCTGCGCACTCCTCGTCTCTCAACTCCAAATTCAGGGTTTAACTGGGGTGGACTTGGGGGCAGTGATAGAGGGGAGTAGGGGAATCATAGGCTCTTCCATCATCTGGTTTACCTCTCAACATCTCTCTGCCAGCTTCTCACTCTGAATAATGATGCTCCTCTCCCTCCCTCTGATTACACTCCCCCACACAGTAACCAGCTGACAGGCCACACATCTCCTCCCCTTCTCCTCCAGTACCCTGCCACTTATTCCATGCTGTTTCTGCCCCTTGTCTCTACGGACCGTTTTGTCCATTTCCGTTTGTCCATACTCAATCTTATTGGAATACTTAACTTATAATAGGACCATCGTCAGATAATAGAAGGGGTACGAGAGTTCAGAATAATTTTCTCTGTGATGTATTAAAAATTTATTGTACACACCTCACCGACACAACTGGATGCTGCACCTTGTCTCTCTTTTCCACAGCACTGCAACCAACCCAATCCTAACCCTCACACCCTCCTCCTCTAACCCTCATCCCCTGCAGCAGTCAGGTTTTTACAAGGGATGGCTTTTTTGAACCTTTGTCTGGGCTCATTCTTAATTTATCAGCTGCTATTTGTATGAGGTAGAGGTGGGAGTTTGATTCTATTCCTGGTGTACAGCAGTGTCCAGCAGGTTTGTCAGTGACAGCTCTATTCTGTATTACCAAGTGTTTCCAAGTCTTCCGAAGGAATCCAGAAGGGCTAGAATCTCTTCCTTTCCCACTGCAACCATAAGAAACTCATATACCTATTCTTTGATGGTGTTGATGGTGGTCACAGCTAACTAATGGTTAGTACCTCCCACTTGTCGCTACTTATGCATAGTGTAAGTGTGTGAAAGTAGATGCATTTGCACTTCAGCGTCCTCAAGCTTTGCTAGTGACTCAAACCCTAATATTGAGTTTATAAAGTATGTATTTTAGTGGATGTATTGCTGATTGTTATTTCCTTATTGAATATTTCTAAATTGGCAGTTATTCTGTTTTATGTTAGATTTAGTGAAAGATGTTAAAAGATCATCTGTGTGTTGACATTGCAAGACATTGCATGAAAGATAACACAGCATCAGATAATAATAGATAAAGCTACTAAGCTTATTTTGTCTCCCATTGTCCAGATTTCACTTCATCTTAACCTTGTTGATTGATTGGTCTTAGGGCAGCGGGAATTTCAGCTTTATGTTGTATCATTTTAACCAATTGTCAACAGTTTAATAATTACATTCTTTTCTACAAGCCTACTACATCAGAGGGTCATAGCTTTATTAAATAATCAATATTGTGAGTGCTTTATGGTTTTCGAGAGGTGACTCCACGTGATAATAAATATAGTATGCCAACAGGATACTAAAAGCACATAGCTCCAGTCAAATAGCAGTTAACTCCTAATAACAAATCACTAACTCATCATTTGGTAACTGAGCTGATCACTCATGTGAGAAGTATCAATATGATTTTACTTCTTATCTCATTTATACTATTACTTTCAAATATTAGGCAAGGGTATTTTTTAAATTTTTTTTTACTGTTTCTTACACAAGCGTCTCAAACTATGAAGAGAAATAGCAATTGGGTTGATATTTTTGTGGCTTCTGTGATCATTTTCTCTTTTCACACAGCCTTAAATGTAAACAGAGGTGCCGTTTTCATCTTTTGTTCAATGATTGTATGAAAGCCGTTTAAACTTTGAGCTCCCAGTGAGTGTCTGTTCTGCCTCAGTGTGTATGTGTTTCTGTCCATGTCTGTACACTTTTGTGTATGTGGAAGCTGACCCTTTCAAGTTTATTGATAGTGTTTGTTGCACCCAGTAATTATAGAATGAATATACGCTCATTATGTTAGGAACTGCATTAACACACTGTGAAGGGGGAAAAAAAGACAGATTAAGTTAGGAAAATACAAAACACCAAATGAGCACACAAATAATGCTGCTACAGTTCTTTGTTCTGTTATTCAATAGTGCCATTTAAGTGTGAAAAACCAATTCAGTATGATTGGGGACTTGGTTTTTCAGTGTTATTTAATTTATAATGGACTTTGGAAAAGCATTTTTGTTTATATCACTATTGGAGTAACCTCTGAGAATGGTTGAAGCCACTTGTACTGAACACTGTCCACAGGAATGTATGTTTAAAAATGAGGAATTGTTTTTGTTTTGCGCTTATTGAAAGGCCTTATTTTAATGAAATACACTGCAGTTAAGGCACCGTAAAGGGAGGGGAGGGGAGTAATGGTGAGTCTGTAGTGTTTGGGACATTAATCACCCACAATCCTCCATCATCTCTGACCCTACCTTTTAACTGCATCCACACCTCCTGTTCAGCTTGTGCATCCTTATCTTTTTCATCACCTTCCTTCTGAAATGCTTCTTTTACATATCCATAGGAAGCATTGTGGTAATCTTTCCCAATCCCGATCATTCACAATTCTAGAGTTTTGTCTTTGTTTACCTGATTTACTTCAATTCTTGTCTAGATATTTTTCCACCCCTCTTTTCCACATAACATAACTGTTCAAGCATGTGTTCTTTCAAGATGTAATGTTTACATCTTGACCTTCTCGAGTATTTATATTGTGAATCATATGACTTTCACATTCATTTCAGGTCTTCAGCAACATCACATGCTGCCACCATCATGCACTAACTATCTTATGGAAGTATGGCTCCCTTGTCTCCAAGAGAGTTTAAAAACTTGCAGACACTATCTTGAGAAGCACCGAGGCTTATATTGGATATTGAGAAGGCTCACCAACAAAGCATGCACACAAAAAGAGACACTTTGGTACCGTTGTTTTTAGGCAGCACACGTTCAAAGAACTGCAAAAAAGATATAAGGTATGCATTCAAAAATGAAAGATTTTTTAAAGTAATATTTGGAGGGAAGCAGGCAGGAGTCAGTATCACCACCTATAATCTGCAGGACGTGGAATCAAATGTCATCAACTGAAACACACATGACTGACAACTGTTTTAATCTCTTGTAAGTGATGCATGCTGCAGTGATTGATTTTCACTCAAGGAACAACACACATTCTTTTATATGCTTTTATTGTAGCTCAGCTCAGTGAATGGTGTAGCCATGTTCAGTACCATGAACAGAAAACAAGTGCGTCATTCAGTTCCAGTTATAGTGTAAGAAAATGAAAGGAAGTGATTTACAGCCTCAATACAATGCAAAGTTGCATCTCAGAGGAGAGATATGCAGACATGGCCTGAGGGTGGTTGACCCCAGGATTGGGTCATTAGAGCCAAACCAGTCAGAGAAAATTTAATGGAACTAATAATGACGGATCTTACTGACCTCGAGCCCTCAGCCTTGCAAGCAAGAGCAAGAGAGATGACTTAGCTTTGACTCAAATGGTCAGCCATGGAGAATCTTTCGATGTACGAGCCAGCTTCCTAATGAGCAGCCTAATGAAGCACTGACAGGACTTTGGTTTTTCACTGTGCTGTTCAGTCAGTGATCATTTGTGACAGAGAGAAAAGATCTAATGACTCAGGGAGAGACTTGGCAAAAAAAATTCTGTGATTTATTGAACAATAAACTTCTTTATCCTGGCATTGTTATTCATATTAACAGCTCTCATGATGTGAAATCGGAGTCAATCACTGAATATGATATATGCCTATCATACACGCACATTGTGCTATTGTCAGATGCAATGGAGTCATTTCCATCCCTGCTGACACTTGCTGTGCTCTGTTGTCACTGATCTAATTATGTGTTTTCAAAGCTTAGCATTTTATGATTCTTTTCCCAGCTTATTGTTTTTTTGGTCCCTTCCCCCTCATGGTAGGTTGAGTGACTATACCATTAAGTTTGTCTTTACTGGTTTAGATGCCACTAAGCATCTGTTGGGTATCTGATGCACAGCATGGGTTTTCGCAGCCACAAATCAAGTTCCAGCAGGACTTAAAATAAATGGGGCTCAGTCTAACCCATAGAGAACACATTTAATATTTGCAGTGTTTGTTTGTTTGTCTGATGTTAAACAGCAGTGATAATTAGTACCAGTCGTTGCTTTGATGGTTTCATTTTTTTTTATACAATTCAAATCACAGCCTAATAGCAAAATGCAGTATTACACCCCTTTTTTCTCCACAGTGATCGAAGCCAGCTCAGTGGAGTCCACATATTAGAAGAGACTGAAAAAACTCATCTTCTGCCTCAAATTTTTCCTCAAATGTTCTAGGAGGGAAACTTTTTCGTTGCTGTAATTGTTCACATCTTGCTCCAACTGTGTAGTAGATGGAGAGAAGCATTTGAGGTTTTTGACCACTGACACTTCTAACACAGTGTGGAAGTTCTCATAGCCTGTTAGCTGTGGTTGATCAAAAAACTGACTTTGTCTTCTTTTGTCTTTCCAGTCTATGGTAGATGCCTGCAGATTTTAGACACAAACACTCAGTACTCTTAGCCCCTCTTTTTTTTCATAGTATGGTGACCAGATGTCCCTGATTTCCATGGCCTCTTTTTAACCACAAATAGAATTTTTTGCACAGCAAGAAAGAACTGACAGCAGAGCTTTTTGTTTTCTGACCAACGGAGGGGGTCTGGCTTCTCACTGTAGCCCCTTCATATCACTCTTCTTTGACTTGCCCAATTAGCAAAGTTTAGTTAAAAAAAAAAAGCATACACTCTACAACAGCCATCTTTTCAAGATAAGTAAAGTAGAAAGGAAGGCAGGATAGGAAAAAGAGTGAAGGAGATAGAGAATGAAAAGTAAATAAATGATTGCTGGTGGTTTAACAGGAAATGTTCGGCATGCACGTGACCCTCAGATCAAATGTGAAATTTAACCATGCTAGTGAGAAATACAGTTTTACTATTACTACTGTATGACATTTTGATGAAGTAACTCCTTGTGAATCTTGATTCAGAGTTGCAATAAAAAGAAAAAAAACGCAGGACAGACGTGTGGCATTTTTCCTACAGAGTTATCAGAATGAAAAAAAGAGCGATGGCTTTTGCCTCCACTGAGTGAATTCCAGTAGGTTATAGTATTTTAAAGGTAAAAACTGCCTTTCCTTCAAGGCACAGTTCCTCCACTCACTAGTATACAGTACCAGTCAAATGTCTGGACACATTTAAGTCTTTTGACTGGTACTTGTGTGTGTGTGTGTGTGTGTGTGTGTGTGTGTGTGTGTGTGTGTGTGTGTGTGTGTGTGTGTGTGTGTGTGTGTGTGTGTGTGTCTCTCTCTCTCTCTCTCTCTCTCTCTCTCTCTCTCTCTCTATATATATATATATATATATATATATATATATATATATATATATATATATATATATATATATTACAAAAATGTGTCATTTACTTAGCATTAGCGCCTGCCCATGCTTACCTCTCATTTATTTCACAGCTAGCCTACTGACCCCAAAGGGGGAGACAGTTCATGTGAGCGAGAGCACAATTGGAAGTGAGGTCTCTTTATTTGTGATTCTGTTCTTTCCCACTTCTTCCTCTTTTCTCTCCCCACTAGCTCTCATCTACTGCTCCCACATGGTGTACCAAAAT
Source organism: Archocentrus centrarchus (assembly GCF_007364275.1). NCBI lineage: Eukaryota > Metazoa > Chordata > Actinopteri > Cichliformes > Cichlidae > Archocentrus > Archocentrus centrarchus. Next base: position 13,344,318 of record NC_044352.1, read on the forward strand.
GAACATTGCCATTATTAGGTCTCATGCTACCACTTAAAGAAGAAGAGAGGGATAAAGGACTGAGATGTTTCCAGACAGAAGGATCACGTAGTAACTGACTCAAGCCAACACGTCATATTTAATGTGATGTATTAGGTGTTTATTATTTTGCACTCAGTCACTGTAATCATTTACTTCAACACTCAAGGTTACGTCCATACAGCTTTACTCAAATTACATTATAGACTGAAACACCAAAAGAAAACACTGGAAATGCATTCACACCACCGGAAGTGCTTGCTAAAAGTGAGTGGACATACTCAGCGAGGAGAGTCTAGTGGAGTGATTGTTGCCAGAGTGTCAGTGGAGTAAGCGTGGGCAGGAATGAGAAAGGACAGGGCACAGCGGTGGCAGCCCTTTAAATCCAGCTGTGAAGTCTGAATCATTTGCTTTTTAATGGCAATCATAACTCATTGTGCAGTTGTAATGTGTTCCACATTAACAGTGTGGGAGCTGGCTGTGGTTCATCTGTGCCTAATGCTCTATAGCTACAGGCTAAGAGCTCTCATCAAACACTGTTCAACCATCATTTCCCCCTCTTAAAGTCTTTTGTTTACTTTGTGCACTCCTCACACCCACACTGCAACAAAACTTCGAAAGGCCTGAGACACCTCTCACAGTCTATGGTTTCCGCAGCAGGTCTCTTGAGATCATGGTTACCTATATATAGCCATTAGGGGTTATATTTGCTCATTATTTTGTGAAAGCAGTGCAGTGAAGTCTCACTTGTCAGGAAGAAGAGCACCTTCTAATGCTAATGAGGTGATCCTGTGGCCATCTCTATAGGCTGTATCCCTCGAAGGTGTCAGTCCAGGTATAAGCCTTTATGCTTTTACTCTGGAGCCATCCAAAGTCTAGGAATAGAAGCAGCACAGGTGAGGCTCGGCATCCAGAAAAGACTGAGAATTATATTTGTGTCAAAGGTATGATGCATAATGATTAAAGTGAATAGAGATACTAGCACACACAGATTGAGCCTTGACTTTGACACCATGCATACAGAAACATGGGTGAAGCAATAGCCGACAAGACCTTTAGGCATTGTCCTTTTCCCTACTCGCTCCCCCCAAATTTTCTGTGCACTGTCAAGTAATTGTTAAATGTACCCTCCCCCCCATGCCTAGTATAGTAGGTATGCTTTTGTTTATCTACACACATTGCGCTGGACACTTTTCACTGTTTTCAATTTTATATAGATTTAAAGTAATTAGGTAGACCACAGGTGGCATGCAATAACACACACACACACATACATGAACAGGTAAATGAAAATACACATCTGTACTCTGACCATGTTTCACCCACACCAACACCATTACCCATTTCACCCCACCCCACCCCACCCCATCCCCCCACCCCCCAGGGGTTAAGGAACCACCCCTTCACTCTCTCCATGCTTGTTTGCCCAAAGCGTGCAAGGATTAGCTAAAGCGATTATCACAAGCTTTTGCAGTTTTGTGAAGATGAATCATGGTAATGCTGCACAGCGAAGCGCCTCATGCATTTCTAAACCCCCTCTACTTGGTTTGTGATTCCCAAACTCATGAGGAGCCAGTTGGCTTTGCCTCACCAAGCCAGGTGCAGGTGAGTCAACTGTAGCCAAATTGGCAACTTACTACAAATACATAAATGGGTGCACACATGTTTGATCACACACACATCTCTCTTACTCACACCAAACCTATACAGACATATACTGTGCTAACTGCATGCATATAATACTCTTACAGACAAGACATAAACTGTATTGCAGGACACTTTGATAGACTTAGATATTTTGTATTCTTTTACATTCTAGACTTTCAACAAGATTAACTTAAAGTTACGCAGTTAAATGGAGCTGTCACACACCCTATGGGGACAGCATGCCTTTGGCAAATTTTGACTTTGCTACAATGCCTTGCATCACTAAAGCATGTTTGCCTAGAGCCATTCTGATTTCTGGGTGCTATAGGTTTTTTTTTTTTTTTGCTGTGTTTTTTTTTTTTTTTTAATTTAAAGTGTGGCGTGCTCAATTGTCCAGATTAAACACCACAGATCTTATTTTGGGTTTGTTTACAGTTTGCAAAGGTGAAGCATTTACTTTGGGGCCATTTGCTCTATGCAGCTATTTTTTTTTCTTCTACCTCTACCCACTGCTCATACTTTGAGGTACACAGTAGCACCTCCGTTGCAGATGGTGTGGTGTAATTGTGGATGCCTTTTGCTGTTCTGCAGCCTCCTCCCCGCCACGCCATCTTCCAGGCTGAACAGATGATTACAGCCTCTGGTTTCTTTCACTGGTCCAAAAGGCTCTGGAGGATGTTCTCATTAACAGGACTTGTCAGAGCAACCTGCTAGCACTGCTAATTTTTATCCCTGTGCACATAAAACATACTGTGAACAGTCCAGACACAAACATACACACTGATGTCACACCGAGATATGTGCTTTTAAACACCTTTTAACACTTCTCTCACATGCAATCACAAGTACACTGCCCTCCCTTTGATAGACACATGCCACATGCAGGACATGGCTGCTCCAAAAGAGCTCCAGGGACTTAACCTACTGGATTGCTGCATTAAAGATAGCTGTAATGAAGGTTAATGGCTATCTCTTACACTGACAAATTATATATGTGCATCTGTTTGTGTATACTGGAGCATTGGGGGGGGCTGCTACACTGCTTTCTGTGTTTGTACCTCAGGGAGCCCTTCACTGCCAGCCTGCTTCAGCCCCTAGCTTCTGTGCGTGTGTGTGTGTGTGTGTGTGTGTGTGTGTGTGTGTGTGTGTGTGTGTGTGTGTGTGTGTGTGTGTGTGTGTGTGCAGAGTGTATAACTGTTACCTGACAGACTCAGCATATCACTGTGAACCTTATCAACAGTCGCAGTAAAGCATTGCTGTATTTCACACTTTCACCCCACAGGAGAGATATTTAGACTGTTCAAATATATCACACACACACACACATACAGACACAAAAAGACACTTAAACTGCCTGATTTGGTAATTCTTCGGGCTTTGCCCCATTATTGTTCAGCAGCCCAAAAATATATTTAGTCTCTTTTAAGACCTCAGTCTGGGGAACACTCATTCAACACACACAAATGTTTCAGAACAGCTAAATATTGAAAAAACATCATGTTATTACTGATGCTATCTCTCTTCTTGGCTTGCTCTGTGACACTGTTTATACACACATATGCAATTCTTATGCAGTTACACATTACAAAAACATCTTTGAAAAAAGAAGATTCTAAAAAAAAAAAAAAGCAATTATTTCCAGATTAAATTTGGTTCAGCACAGTTGCAGGCTCTATTACATAATGAAGCAACTTTTTTTAATAAACAAAACATTTCATTTATGAAGTTGATTTAGATTGTGTGTGTACAAAGCATCCAGTACAGAAAGTGAGAACTGAGTCCAAACTCTTGCTTGAAGTTGGGTTTAGGTAACAACAGTGTTTAGTTAATGTTGGGGAAAGATTGAGGCTTTGTTTACCTTCAAATAGGAGCATTTTATCAAGTCTGCAATTTTTCGCATATGTTAATTAACAATGTTTTCTTTTAAACATTGTTAATTTGCTGTAGCAATGTAGCCATACAGAAAAGGCAATTCAGACATGGCTGCATCTACACATACTGTCATGTGTCAAGTCACAGTACCTTTCTCATGTCAGTCTTTTAAGGGTAACTGGTTTTACATTCCGATCTTCTCTCTCTTCTGCTGCAGTCACACTGGTGCCTCAGTGTGCCCATAAAACTGCAATAAGATGGAGTCAGCCTGCTATCAGTTTGCAATTGAAAGGGAACAAGTTTGAAATTACATGCAATCAGTTTGTGATAATATGGTGATTAACTGTGATAAGTTGGCAGCAATTACAAATCTCTTGTTGTGTTCAAATACAAAAATTCACATTAACTACTTATATTCAGAGTTCAGCCAGAACCTCATAGATTTGAAAAAGAAATTCTGAAATTCCACAAATAGTAACATAGTTGCTGCTGAACAGCAATTTACCAACAACGTGACACAGGTGCTCAGTAACTTTGCTTTCAAATAGGGATCAAACCAGAATACAACTAGTTGGCAACCAGTTGAGTCAAGTCCCCTTTTGCAAAGAGACATGTCACATGTAATTTGCACTCATTGGTGCAGACTGAATCAGGTGTCAGTTTTTTACAAAACCTAACCAAACTGTGTGACAGTGATTGCAGTCAGTCTGAATCAGACTGCAATTGTTTGGAGACAGGTTCTCTCTCACCAGGCTTTCTGTGCAGTCGCCTTGCAGTGAAAGTGGAGTTTGCACACTGAACCTCTGGGTGACCAGTTGGTCTTTGCAACTACTTGCAGTTGGTTCCCAAATGCCCCAAAATGCAGTGCAGTCACTGGGCAACCACCAATTTTTCCTGGTCACAAGGAAGTTGCCATCCTATTTTTACTGCAGTGTGACTAAGATGCCCAAGAAACTATGAAACTGCCTCAAGTCAGATCTAAAATAGTATTGTGGAATTATTTTGCAATGTCATGTTTCTGTCTGGAAGAGTAACTTCTAAATGTACTTAGACAAGCTTTAAGCTAGATAAGAACATTTATATTGAACAATGCTAAGAGATAAGCAAGAATACACTTTACACACACACTGGATTAAGGAAATAATGAATATAATAATAGATAACAGGTGCATCGGCGGCGATCTCCCGCTGTTTTTTTAAACAAATACTAACTGTAAATACTAACTGTAATGTGTAAAAAAGTCTACATGTGTCATTTACTCCATAATTTTGCAGCTCTGTGATGATTCCTGACAACTAATGTTGTATTTCTGCAGCGTTTGTATTTTCTTTTACTTGTTTTTCAAGTCATGTCACAGATTTGGCCATTTGTTGAACTTTTAGCTCGTTCCCATCTCAGTGAAACTTCAGAAGCACTAATTGTGCGTCGACCATCACAGTCCACGATCAGCCCCCAGATTTCAGGGATCACAGCCCAATGGCTATTTTTCAAGTGAAAAAAGTTATATAGCCTCTTACTTCTAAAAGAATATGTTCCTTTATCTGCCATATAGATTGTATAATTGCATGTATGTTTTCCACGGTTTAAAGGCTAGAGGGAGTTCTCTGTTTAATGCTCTGACCTCTAAAATTGGAAAACAGAATCTTTTCTTAACGTGTTGATGGGGAGATGATGATTAGATTTGATAATACAGCTTATATTTCCTCCAGCATTTGGGAAAAGCAATTTTGTGCTGTTTGTTTCCTTGGGGAAGCTTGAGAAAACAATATGAAAATGATTTCTTTTCTTTACAAGTATATTTGATGCTTGCAGGCAAACACCAAAATAAAAGCAAAGTTGAAGTTTCTTTTTTCATGTAGTAAGCTGCCCTTTTTATTGTAGTGTTATTGTCATGGCCGGGGAGGAAACGGGCAAGGAAGGGCAAAAACGCAGGACTCCAGGGGTAACTTAAAAGGGCGTTTATTCCACTGGGGAAACACAAAAATACAAAAACCTTGGAAGGGAGGCACAGGGAGACGAAGGGCAGGCGCAGGGAACACGGGAACACAGGAACACAGGAACACACGGACACACAACGTCAACGACGCGACAGAGAAAAAATGAAAACTGAGGGCTTAAATACACAATGGGTAATCAGGGCAAGAGGAAACAGCAGGGAACAACAGGTGAGGCAAATGAAACTAATTACACAGGGGAAGCAAAGCTAAACACAAAGCACAAGGAAATCACATTGGCAAAATAAAACAGGAAGTGATAAACCAAGGAACACGCAGACAAGTCACAACACTGGGAACATGACAAACATACAGGGAGGACAAACTCAGGAAATAAACTATTAACACAAAACGCTGGGCCAACGGCCCAGGACATGACAGTACCCCCCCCTCAAAGGCCGGCTCCCGACGGCCAAAACCAGAAACAAAACCAGACAAGGGCGGGAGGCGGGGGACCAGGAAGGAGGGCCCGAAACAAAAACAGCCAGGGAGCAAACAACGTCAGGAACAAACCCAAAAACACAAGGAAGCACTGGAGCAAGGGAAGAGCACAAGGGCAAAAAACAATAAGCAAAAGGAACAGAACAAAGAAAAGCAATGGCACAAGCTGAATAACAGTCCAAAAACCAGAGCAAAAACATGGGGATGAGAAAACAAAAAACAACCGGATGAAATAAAAAGCGACAGCACAAGGCCGGAGAGCTCCAATGTCCAAAACAGGGGGTCAAAACAAGGAACAGTTCAGGAGCTATGACAAAACAAAAACAGCAGGGGAAAAAAACAGTCCACAGTTCAGGGGAGTCAGTGGGAAATCCAAAACAAAAAACACACAGGTCAGGAGGCCGCAGGGGCCAAGGGGCCACAAAGCAAAATCCCAACGAGGGAGGCCGACCGCGCTCCCAGCGGCGGCGGCGACGAGGACGAGAAGGAATCACTGGAGGCCGACCGCGCTCCCAGCGGCGGCGGCGACGAGGACGAGAAGGAATCACTGGAGGCCGACCGCGCTCCCAGCGGCGGCGGCGACGAGGACGAGAAGGAATCACTGGAGGCCGACCGCGCTCCCAGCGGCGGCGGCGACGAGGACGAGAAGGAATCACTGGAGGCCGACCGCGCTCCCAGCGGCGGCGGCGACGAGGACGAGAAGGAATCACTGGAGGCCGACCGCGCTCCCAGCGGCGGCGGCGACGAGGACGAGGGGGAGTCACTGGAGGCCGACCGCGCTCCCAGCGGCGGCGGCGACGACGAGGGGGAGTCACTGGAGGCACACCGCGCTCCCAGCGGCGGCGGCGGAGACGAGGAGAAGACACTGGAGGCCGACCGCGCTCCCAGCGGCGGCGGCGGAGACGAGGAGAAGACACTGGAGGCCGACCGCGCTCCCAGCGGCGGCGGCGGAGACGAGGAGAAGACACTGGAGGCCGACCGCGCTCCCAGCGGCGGCGGCGGAGACGAGGAGAAGACACTGGAGGCCGACCGCGCCCCCAGCGGCGGCGACGACGAAGACACACCAGAGCCGCAACATGCCCGGACTCCCCTGAGCCCAGGGCGGTCAAGGACACAGGAAACTCGGAAGGTCCGAACCGAGCGGGACCCCCTGGCGGCTCGGACTGAGCGGAACACTCCGAAGACTCGGACTGAGCGGGACCCCCTGGCGGCTCGGACTGAGCGGGACCCCCTGGCGGCTCGGACTGAGCAGGACTCTCCGGCGCGGAGCGCTCGGACTGAGCGGAGACCCCCATCGGCTCGGACTGAGCGGGACCCTCTGGCGCGGAGTGCTCGGACTGAGCGGGACCCCCTGGCTCGGACTGAGCGGAGACCCCCATCGGCTCGGACTGAGCGGGACCCTCTGGCGCGGAGCGCTCGGACTGAGCGGAGACCCCCATCGGCTCGGACTGAGCGGAGACCCCCATCGGCTCGGACTGAGCGGGACCCTCTGGCGCGGAGCGCTCGGACTGAGCGGAGACCCCCATCGGCTCGGACTGAGCGGGACCCCCTGGCTCGGACTGAGCGGAGACCCCCATCGGCTCGGACTGAGCGGAACTCCCTGGCTGCATTGCAGGGCACGCAGCCGTCTCCTCCGACGACTGGGGCTGCTTTGCAGATAGATCGGGTGAGTCAGATGGTGAGGATGAGGGTGACAGGAGAGCTGACTGAGGGCGAGCTAGTGCTACACTAGCGAACTGCGTGGAAGCAGACTGAGACTGGGAGGTGGCTGGAGCTACAGCAGACTGAGGACGAGGGAGAGCGGCTGGCTGAGAGCTAGGGAAATCAGGCTGCGTGGAAACTGACCGAGAGCTAGGGAAATCAGGCTGCGTGGAAGCTGACCGAGAGCTAGGGAAATCAGGCTGCGTGGAAGCTGACCGAGAGCTAGGGAAATCAGGCTGCGTGGAAACTGACCGAGAGCAAGGGAAATCAGGCTGCGTGGAAACTGACCGAGAGCTAGGGAGATCTGGCTGCGTGGAAACAGACCGAGAGCTAGGGATATCTGGCTGCGTGGAAACAGACCGAGAGCTAGCTAACACTGGGGCCTGAGAGGGAGCTGACACAACTGGAGCTACAGAAGGAGCAGGAGCTGAGGGAACTGGGACCAAAACCGAAGGAACTAAGACAGGGGCTGAGGGAACTGACTGAGAGGGCACTGAAACAGCTGACACTGGGGACCGAGGAAGAGTTACTGGAGCTAGAGCTGACTGAGGGCGAGGGAGAGCGACTGGAGCTAGAGCTGACTGAGGGCGAGGGAGAGCTGCTGGCTGCGTGGGAGCAGACTGAGGGAGAGCCGACTGCGTGGAGACTGACTGAGAGCTAGAGAGAGCTGACTGCGTGGAGACAGACTGAAGAGGCACTGTGGACGACACTGAAAACTGCTGTGAAGGCTTGGACCTGGCTGCCCCCACCCGCGGAACAGGAGCGGGCGCAGAGGTCAGCCCGTCCGTGGCTGCCTCCCCCCGCGGAACAGGAACGGGCGCAGAGGTCAGCCCGTCCGTGGCTGCCTCCCCCCGCGAAACAGGTACGGGCGCAGAGGACAGCCCGTCCGTGGCTGCCTCCCCCCGCGAAACAGGTACGGGCGCAGAGGACAGCCCGTCCGTGGCTGCCTCCCCCCGCGAAACAGGTACGGGCGCAGAGGACAGCCCGTCCGTGGCTGCCTCCCCCCGCGAAACAGGTACGGGCGCAGAGGACAGCCCGTCCGTGGCTGCCTCCCCCCGCGAAACAGGTACGGGCGCAGAGGACAGCCCGTCCGTGGCTGCCTCCCCCCGCGAAACAGGTACGGGCGCAGAGGACAGCCCGTCCGTGGCTGCCCCCACCCGCGGAACAGGAACGGGCGCAGAGGTCAGCCCGTCCGTGGCTGCCCCCACCCGCGGAACAGGAACGGGTGCAGAGGACAGCCCGTCCGTGGCTGCCCCCACCCGCGGAACAGGAACGGGTGCAGAGAGCTTCACAGAGGCTGGCGGAACCTGGGGCTCCTGGAGACGAGCTGGCATCACAGCAGACAGGGGCGAGCGCGACCGGGGGGGAGCGTGACGATACCGGGTGCGCTGCTTCCTCCGCTTTCTGTTGGAGTGGGAGGCACGATTCTCTACATCCAGAATGTCCACTAGCAGAGGAGAATCAATGATTTCTACATCTTGCGGCAGCCAACAGAGGTCGGGCTGCGCGACGGTGGAGTGGGAAAAAGTCTCAGCACTTGCCGCAATAATATCGAGCCCGGTGGTACTCACGGAGGTGGTGGCCTGTGCGTGAAGCGGTGACAATGTCCGCGGCGTTATACCGCTCGGGTCTTGGGGAGAGGTGAGTGGAATGGAAGATGGCAGGGCCTGAGAGCAAGGCAGCGCCAGTGGCGATGAGGGGCCATGGAGAGGAGGAGACGAGGATAAGCCGTCTGGCTGCAGGAGAGGTGCATTAGCGATGGCTTGAAGAAAAAAATTTGAGTCCCTGCCCTGGACTGGGCGGCCAATATTGTGCAGTTCATATTGTAGGTTCTTTCGGAGCATGATTATTGAATGGGCAAGTGAAGCGGTGTCAGGATGGGTGAGGAGCCAGGTGGAGGACGAAATAAGTCCACAACAGAAAGCTAATTGTATTAACCGGTGGTGACTGGTGGGGGCCTGAACAATTCTCTCGGAGAAATCCTTGAGCTCCTGGATCTTCTCTTCTTGCTCAGAGAGGGTCCTTATATCTGCGGGGTCCATAGTTTGGTCGCGTCGTTCTGTCATGGCCGGGGAGGAAACGGGCAAGGAAGGGCAAAAACGCAGGACTCCAGGGGTAACTTAAAAGGGCGTTTATTCCACTGGGGAAACACAAAAATACAAAAACCTTGGAAGGGAGGCACAGGGAGACGAAGGGCAGGCGCAGGGAACACGGGAACACAGGAACACAGGAACACACGGACACACAACGTCAACGACGCGACAGAGAAAAAATGAAAACTGAGGGCTTAAATACACAATGGGTAATCAGGGCAAGAGGAAACAGCAGGGAACAACAGGTGAGGCAAATGAAACTAATTACACAGGGGAAGCAAAGCTAAACACAAAGCACAAGGAAATCACATTGGCAAAATAAAACAGGAAGTGATAAACCAAGGAACACGCAGACAAGTCACAACACTGGGAACATGACAAACATACAGGGAGGACAAACTCAGGAAATAAACTATTAACACAAAACGCTGGGCCAACGGCCCAGGACATGACAGTTATCTACATTTGTCCTCCTGTTTTCCAGTGTGACAGAAAATATGAAGAGATGTAGGCGTCTTGTGAATTGGGACTGGGTACATATAAGATAGATAAAAGGAATGTAGCAGATAGGACACACACACACACACACACACACACACACACACACACACACACACACACACACACACACACACACACATATAGATGTGCTGACCTTGAGATTGCTTGAATCTGGGTGGTTACTGAGGGAGGGCCATGCAGAAAAAGGAGGTGGAATAAGGTGAGCAAAATTAGAATGCAAAGCAAAATCCTGCAGAGCCCAAGTTGATGCAAACTGTTGACAGTAGCTGTCACTCTCAAAGAGACACTTGCCACACACCCTCTGTTAAATGCTCAACTCAGTCAACAGCATGCCTCTGTTAAGTCCTGTGGACAGACTATATCAGATCGCTTGATGCAGTACTTTAGGTCTTGCAGTAGTACACTGTGATACAAAATCTGGGCTAAGTCTCCAGGGAAGATAACCTGTACTGTACACATCAAATCCATCACTGAATTTTGTAGGCTATTGATCCACAAAAAGCATTGTACCACAACCACAGAAAGACAGGGTAAAAGGTCAAGTGACTGCTGTGAGGGAATGGCGAGTGCACATGAGCTGTGGTTTGCTGTGTAGCAAAAAGCGACTGTGTTAACTGTGTCTGTGTATCTTTGCTCCACAACAACTTTATTTTGCTTTCCTGCACAACATACAGTATCCAGCAGTGCAAAGAAAGTTGAGGAAATTGCGTGCTTACTTTCACTCTGCTGTTACTTCCTCTTGTTTTCTACAAAAGGGCCTTTTTCTTCATGAAAGAGATATTTTTTCCCACCTGATCTCTGCTTTTCTTTCAATACCTTCTCCTTTAATCACCCGTAAGTCTAACCCTAATTGCCAAAAATACTTGATTTTTCTCTCTGCCTTTTCTGATATCTCACCACAAGCACACAATGCACGTCTAAGCAGGGGGGGATTAGGTCCTTAATAAAATGAAGCAAATGTGAAGTTCGGTTTTCATCATAAGGAAAAGTAGACTTCAGATGTAGATGTGTCTTGATAACTACCAGACATCCTGTGGATTTGGAGTTATTGCTTTTTTTTTTTTCTCCTTTGTTCTGTGGGAGCCATTTTATATATTGTGTGTTCACATATATTTTGGCTCGTCATTTTTATTACCCCCTCAGCCTGAAAAGCTGATGGAGTATTTGTTGTGACCTTGGAGTCATTCGTCATCCGTTGTCATGCGCGGTGTGCTCCACCTGATGCGCTCTGTGTCGTCCAGAAAATACACAAAAACAATTCACTGAATTTTTCTCAAATTTGGCAGAAACATTCATTGGGCCTCAGGGAGGAAAAGTTAAGCTTGGTGTTCCAAAAGGGTAACATTAGCAAATTTTCAGACATTTTGTTTAATTGCAGAAAAACTGTTTAGTAACTTTTTTCTGAGTTCCCATGATTATTGCTAATAATGATACCTTGAATATGAATGTAGTTTGATTCGATTTTAATCACTCTGATCATTTTAACAACTGTGCTGCTTGCTGTTCACAGATAGATAGATAGATAGATAGATAGATAGATAGATAGATAGATAGATGTACACAGGTAAGAATGCATTGATTTTAAGAGAGCGGGGAGCAAAAATAGTATCAAAAAGGTGTTTCACTTGCAAACAACAACCAGGCCTTTTAGAATGGAGAAAATGAGTCTAAGAATTTGCTGGATGTATATGTAATCGCTCATCTGCTTAGTCACTGTAGCAACTAAGCTTTCAATGTTTTCCATGGCATATAACATATGTTATCCTACTGTATCCATGTTATCATGTTAGTTGAATAGAATGTTAGTCAAAAACCCCTGTGGTCATAAAAGAACATCCAACTGTAGTTCTTACCATGATAATGCCAGTCACAGAAAGTGACAGTATTCTCAGTTGTTCACATTTATTGTGATTTTAGCATTTTTTTATTCCTGGTTCTGAATTAGCCATTTGCTTTTGAATTGATACGGTGAATAAAGTCACTAAGGCTCAAATGCACCCCATTAAGATCTACTGAGAACTGGTTATGTGTTCTAGAACTTGTACTTCCAGGGGATTTGTACCATCTAAAGATTCTACTGCCAGGAGGCTGTGGGGTAGCACTGGTGGCTGCAAGTTTGTTTGCTTTTTCTAAGTAATACAAGCAACAACGCACTGTGATTGTTTGGAGTTCTCATAACAGGTCAAGCAACTGTTTAGTTAGTTTCCCTTGCTGGGAGAGATGCCTGAGAATTGCTAAAGGCTAATCAAGCACTTCTGAGCCTGTGTGCAAGAATACTAATCAGTCATTAGAGAGATGTTGATTAGTCAAAAACAATGTCTTTGTGGTTGCTATCTCTGTGAATATGTGTATGTAAATGTGTCCTTGTGCATTACTGATTTATTAGTCTAAGCAAATATGCACTTTAGCATAATATACTGGCATAGTGCAAATCAGGAGGACCCTCAAGATATATGTACAATCTCTGCACAATTATAAATAATAGCCTCCTTTGTTAAAGCCTGCATCACAGAGGCAGTTTTACTAAAAGTTCTCTCCTCGATAATTTAGCAAAAATTAAGCAAGCCCTCAAAGCATAAACCTCACCACAGCCCTGAACTGCATGAAGTTGATTGTTCATCTATGTACTGTGACTCAAAAAGTGCAACTCTGATAGACAAAATTGAACTAGAACAAATATATTCTCACTTTTTCAGTCTGTGATCAGTCAGTAGTGTGCAAACCAAGTCTCCAGCAGCTCAGATCAGCCTGTTAACACTACTTGAATGCCTTTCATGACTAACCAGCCACAGTGGCAGCAGCACACCCTTGATTAGCCATTCAGCAGTTCCTCTGCTCTGAAAAAGGGCTCGTTTAGTTGGTCAAGAAGGACAGTTCATTATTTTTTTGTTTTTATATTATACATTTATTGCAGTAATTCATTGTGAATTTTGGCACCATGTAAGCAAAATATATATAGAAAGTGCTAATGAAGAATTTTAGGTGACTTAAATAAGAAAATTACTATACTGTATTGAAAAACAAGTGAGCTAAATAATATGCATAAACAGCACCAAACTGTCACGGCACAGCATATTTTAATTGGTGTTTAACCTTTGCTGAGAGAAAAGCTTTCCCCTACTCACTGTGTGACAAATTTACACCACAGTGTGCATCCATATTCACATATATCCATATCATAGTCATATTACCTTTTTCTCTAAAAAGTCGGGATGCTGTATAAAGTTTAAAGAAATTCATTATGTAAATTCTGTGTTTAATAAAAAAATACAATGATACAATAATAAAAAAATATTGAAAATGAATTGAGAACTTTTGGGGGGTTTTAGGCTCTTCATATGCTTTCAGTTTGATGTATTTACTACTGTATTGCATCACCCCGCAAGCATTTGGGAATGAAGGAGACCGGTGAAAGCTAAATCTTTTCCCGCACTTGCTTCATAAAGAATTTCTACTGCTCAAGAGTTAAGGGCCTTTATTTCAAATGTTTTCAATAGGTAATGGTGACAGAAATGTAATACGTGCATGATGTGGTTTTATATTAGCTTGCTTATATGAGAAAGACCTCAACTGAATATGCTGCTCAAAACCTTCTTTACTCTGTCATTCAGTGCTTCCCTCATAGATGTGCCCATGACACATGCACTAATGCTCCCCCCATACCAGGGGTGTCAAACTCAGTCATTAGGATGGGCCAAAATTAAAGGCACAGTCTGAGTCGCAGGCTGAACAGGATTCAAAATAATACATTTATTCAGCAATATGAATTGTATGGCCAGAATACAGCAACTTTTTCCTCAACACGTTAAAGACTTTCAAATTTTAATTCACCTTGACAAAGGAAAGGTTTTCACTTTAGCTCAGTCTATCATAAATGGACTCAGGCACAGAGAAGATCATTTCTAGGTCTTATTCATTTATGGGTATTTCTCTTTGCCTGGCAGACTTTTATGATCTTGAACAGTTTGTCTATGCATTCTTTCACAGACTGGGGAGCTATCAAACAAATTCAAAGTGAACGTATATTTTTCAAAAAGACAAGAATATTTAGTAGTTTCAGCATCTGACATTTGTCTTTTAGCAATTTATTTGAACTGCATTTATATATATATATATATATATATGGTTTTATTAATTGCTTCTTTTTTGTCCTCCTTTGTATCTATGCCTCTCTCGTTCTTTCAGTTAAATTTTAACAGCAACAAACAGAAGAGGTGTTTTGGGGTAAAGCTCTTTCTGCAGTCTAATATCTCATGCTGATATTTTGGATTTTCACTCAGGGAAAGCGTAGCAGTGAAGTAAAGTGTATCAGTGTTCAACCAAACAAAACGCAGAGTAAAGCTGCTTAATTTTACATAAGACAGCACAGGCCATCCATATCAGGACACCCTAGACAGGACACTTTATGGTACACAGTTTGATGCAGTAGAACTGTGCTGCTGTATAAGCAAGGCTTGGAAAGTTTAGACAAACAGCGGGGAAACAAAGTTGTTCCATGACTGAAATTTAAAACAAGAATGTATCTGAGTTCCCCAAATGGAAACAATATATTGAAAGAGCTAAAATGCACTTTTCCCCCCATTTTCACACACAGGGAAGATTAGCTTCTGTCTTCTGATTTCCACACAAAAGTATTTGTCCCTTGCAAATACCTACTACCTCCTAATGAAATACAGCCTCTTTCTTTGTAGGAGTTTGAGTTGAATAGTCTCACCCAGTGTTTTTGAATTTGCTATGCCTTTGTAGTTGCCAAACATGACTGCAGTTCATTCTGTGAATTCCCCGAGAGCTTATGGACATAAAATACACTAAAAAGATGAAACAGTCAGATAACTAAACCAATACAAGTAGGTTTGGAAAGGTTTACTAATACAACCAAGTATGCTTTGATGAATATTTGATTCATGAGTAGCAGCCAGTTTTGGGTAATTATACACTTGTTCTTTGTACTGTGTATACATCATCCATTTCTACTCAGAAAAAAACCAAAAAACTTTAACAGTTTTTCATTTGATGTTTTCTCTCTGCAATATTTCTGAATGGTGCTACGCAGTTTGAGATGAGTCTGTCTCCAGTGCATGTTCTCTCTCTGTTTTTGTCTGCTGGCACATTGTGAGCACTTTTTTTTAATATATATATAATGGGGCTGGTCACTGCCATCATCCTTTTGAAGGTTTCTGTGAAGGACAGAGAGATGAGCCACTGTCCATGATTGGCGTCAGTGAGTCAGGCTCCCTGATGGGCTTCTAACATAGCTTTAAACAGCCTTCCATCACAAGTTTGTTCTCCTTTTATAATCTATCAGTAGTGGACAGTGGACCTGGCTCTGTTTAGTCAGCTACTGAGGGCCAAGCCCACTGTACAGTGCCACTCTACTCTGATTAGACTGCATACTCCCCGTGGTGACTGTGATCACCAGCCAGACTCATCCCTCACCATCCATCTCTCCATCCACACTTTTTTCTATCTCTCTGAGCTCCCTTTACCACATGTTCACTCTTTCTTTCTCTCTTCTTTCATTTTATCCATTGATCCATCTGTCCCGATCTCTCGAGAGGCCAGCCCAATTAACCTGTTTAAACAGCCATCTGAGCATCCCATCCATTCCAATGTGGATGTATAAAAAGGGATCTAGTTCACTGAGCCAGGAGCACAGTGCCAGGCCTCTATCCACTGCCCTCCCCACCTCACTTCCTAGTCCTTACTCTCTCTCTCTCTCATCATTTTCCTCATCCTCCTCCTTCTGTACATGTTTATGTGGTTTCTTCTCTAGGACTGGGTGGCATCCAATACATTCACTATACCATACATGCTTTTCCAGTTTTTTCATTTCCATTTTTCTCTGTACAGTTAATTTTACTGTCTCTGTGATTGCCACCTCTACACATTTTTCATCCTCCCCTTCTCCCCTTCTCCTCTCACCTTCTTATTGTCACTCCTCAGCTTTCTCCCTGTCCCCTGACTCCATCCCTTTCTCACTTCCCTTTCAACACTTGTCAGCTACTTCCTGTCAGGCTGTCCATAGAACACCACAAGAAGGTCACATCTCTCTTTTGTGTTTCTCTCCTACTTGTCCTTGTCTTATTGGTGGGAGATGGAAACTTTAATTCATGGGAAAGGGGGGTTAGAATGGGATTTGGATAGTGATAACAACCAAGCAAAGCACAAAGCTCCATTTACTATCTTTCACCCTATCATAATGGATAAATCAATGATTATATTCCTTCCCTGTGTGGGAACACACTGGGCATGGTAGAATTTGTAATATTTCAGGGGTTTGACTGTTCACATCGACTAGACAGTGGAGAAGTGCTGGGCTGGCTGTTTCAGACAGACACGCTGGGGTGTCTGTCTTATTTGCCAGATCAATGCTCAAACGGGGCCTACTGCTTTAGACGGCTTGTTAATGTGTATCACTGTGCCATTGGGCTTCATTGCTTTGTTGCTGGCTGATTTTTATAATCTCTTTTATAGCAGTATTGACCCAACTGAGTGAAAGAAGAACTATGCTATTGAGGTCCTTCTGTCTGTGTGTATGTGTGTGTGTGCATGCGTGCATTCATGCGTGCTCGCACATTCATGTGCACATGTTGATGGAGGAGTAAAATTGGCACTGTCTTTTCTTAACTGGTGCAAGAACAAGACCCTCTGGGTACTCTATCCACACTCTGTCACTCTATTTTCAAATGGGTATGAGTA
Source organism: Archocentrus centrarchus (assembly GCF_007364275.1). Lineage (NCBI taxonomy): Eukaryota > Metazoa > Chordata > Actinopteri > Cichliformes > Cichlidae > Archocentrus > Archocentrus centrarchus. The sequence continues at coordinate 13,361,306 of NC_044352.1, forward strand.
TAGTTAATTTGGCTTGCCATTGCTAAGACATGACAACAGTGAGGAAAAAAATGCTTACACTTGCATGGGAATGGTTTACTCCTACAGCACATGCACTACTACAGTACTTGCCTAAATATATGCTGGTTTATTGATTTTCACTGTAGATTGATGTTTTTTAGCAGGAACAAATTGTTTTAAGTGGATTTTCAAACTGTTTTTATGTTTTGTTGCTGTTTAAAAACATTAGGAAATACAACCAAATTAAGATCTGGACTTAAAAAGATGATAGTGAGTCCTGCTATGATGTGTGATTTGGAAACAGTGGCACTAATAAAGAGGAGATGGAGTTGGAGATGGCAGAGTTGAACATGTTAAGATTTTTTGTTGGGAGTGATCAGGATGGACAAGATTAGAAATGAGTATATCAGAGGAACAGCTCAGGTTGAATGGTTAGAGGCAAAGTTGAGATGGTTTGGACATGTGCAGAGGAAGGTGGATATATTGAACAAAGGATGGTGAAGATAGAAATTCCTAATTTATTTTTGATAATGAATGCTCCCTAAGACCCAGAAGTGAATGTTTTCTTTAATATGGCTTGAGACACCCCTTGTTGATTACCCCCTTTCTTAGTGCAAAGTATAAGCCTATAGGCCTCTACCAGCCATAACTGCAATACAGCTGCACTGCTGGCCGTGTGCCTAGTTTACAGAGAGAGGAGACAATAATTGGAGGACAGAGAGAGAAGGGGCAACAGACCACCTGCTGCTTGTTTTTTTGTTTTTTGTTTTTTCTTCAGGTGTTTGAATGCTTCACAGATACAAGCACTTAGAAATATAATAAAGCATGCTTTGAATCTGATTTTTGACTTCTTCTCATTGTTAATGTATTCAGGCAGCCTTCCAAAATGCTGTTTGCACAGACACATGTTTGCCAACTGGTGTGTTTGTTATTGTTCCCCCTCCCCCCAGATGTAATCTTTGAAAATCTGCAAAAATAATGGTAGAGAAGAAATAAGATGGGGTTAGACAAAAAGGAAAGATAAACTTAAAGCACAAGCAAGGCTTTTCGGGTTTGTTCAGCAATACAAAGAGAGCAATAGTCTGATGATAACCATGATCCAAGGCTTTGCTGCCTCTTGTATTGCTGTAATCCATCTCCTATGGCCTGGCTTTTTCTGTCTATACCAGGACACTTGTGCAGCACCTGTTACACTTTGTGGACAGAATTGTTTAAGAGCTATTCCGTCTGACTGAGCTCTGAGACATCTGGCTTTAGAGAGGAGGGCACTGACATGATCACAGGTGTTTTTAGGGCCAGTCAGCATAAAAAGAAGCTGTATTTAATCACAGTTTCTACCCTATAATAGAACCCTTGTTTCAGCTGTTGTAGAGACATGGGTAGAGAGAATGACATTAGAAAACTGTGAGTAATGGCATTCAGCTTAAGGTTTCCTTGATATGTTATCTAGACTCTAATCCCTGAGTGGGAAGGCTACATGTGCTGCGAGGGAGAAAGGAAGTGAGGGCGGGAGATGGTATGGGCTGTGCTCGCTAGTAACTCATTCTCCTATGAACTGCACAAGTATTTCATTAGAGAGCAAACACAAGAGTGTCCTGGCAACTCTGAAAGCTCCATGGTGAGCAGGTTTACTGGGCCATCTTAATTTAACAGAACATGATGGACACAAACCTCTAGATGCTTTCTGTGTTAACATCCCACAAATTACATTTTGGTTTGTATTTGTTATTTCAACTTAATAGTTTCTGTATAGTGCTAGTTTCCTTTAATCTTTTTGCCTAATTGGTTAAACCAAATCATAGGTTTAATCAATATTTGGAAAGATGTTGATTTTCTCAGGGGAAGAAGGAGGAAATAAAGTGTTAACTGGACTGCAAAAATATTTTTATTTCTAACAGCTACAAAAATTACATAACACTCAGGTCAGGTTGTTAGTTTTCTCCACACACTACACTGCATTCTCTAATGGAAACAAATGGATTTTTGTAATAAATCCTTAGAAAACTGATTGGAGCAATGCAGACTGTGTGATTTCAAGGCTCTATAAAATATACTATCAACTAAGCCATATAGAATGAAAAACTATTCAAACCCTCATTCTGCAATCTCCCTAAAGTATACTGTACATTAATTAGAGTAAGACTCCTATGGAAGAAAGATCAAAGGAACAGCTTACCCTGCCTGAGCCCCACCTTGCAGCCAGGCCTGGGGAGGATACTCGAGGATAAACACTTGGTGGCTGGGACAGCCTGAAGAGGAAACATGGACCCACCCTCCTGTAGGCCTACCATCCACAGGAGGCATTGTAGGGGACGGGTGCAATGTGTGTCAGGCAGCAGCCAAGAGCGGAGGCCCTGGCAGACCGATCCCCAGCTATCAAGGATGGATATTGGGACATGGGACATCACCTCTCTAGTGAGGAAGGAGCCTGAGCTCGTGCTTGAGGTCGAGTCGGGCTCACCTCAACGCAGAGCCTGGGCTCTGGAACCAGTCTCCTGGAGAGGGGCTGGACTCTGTCCCAGTCTGGAGTTGCCCTCAGTAAGAGGCAGCAGGCTGGGGTGGATAAACTTGTATCCACCACAGCAGGCTGGGGTGGATAAACTTGTATCCCCTTGGGTTGCAGCCTGAATGTTGGAGTTTTCACCGGTGGGTCAGGGGGTTGTTTCCCAGTCTTGTCAGGGCGGGGAATGGGTCCTGACTGTTGATTGCACTTGCACTGCAAATGACAGTTCAGAGTACCCAGGTTTCTTTGAGTCGTTGGGTGGGGTGCTTGAGGGTGTTCCATCCCGTGACTCCATCATTCTACTGGGAGACTTCAGCGCTCACATGGGTAACAAGAGTGAGATCTGGAAATCTGAACCTGAGTGGTGTTCTGTTATTGGACTTCTGTGCGAAACAGAGTTTGTCCATAACAAAGACCATATTTGAACACAAGGATGTCCATAAGTGCACGTGGCACCAGGACACTCTAGTTCGCAGGTCAATGATCAATTTTATAATTGTATCATCAGATCTGTGGCCATTTATTCTGGACGCTCAGGTGAAGAGAGGAGCCGAGGTGTCAACTGATCACCCCATGCTGGTGAGTTAGAACAGGTGGTGGGTGAGGATGATGGTGGACAGTCCTGGCATACCTAAACATATAGAGAGGGTGGCCTGGGAACACCTAGCAGAGGCCCCAGTCCGGGAGATCTTCAACTCCCACCTCCAGCAGAATTTCAACAGCATTTCTAGGGAGGTTGAGGATACTGACTCCAAATGGACCATGTCCCACACCTCTATTGTTGAGGCTGCTGCAAAGTGGTTGGTGCCTGTTGTGGTGGTAATCCCCAAATCATGGTGGACACCAGAGGTGAAGAGAGCCATCAAGCTGAAAAAAGAGTCCTAATAGGTTGGTTAGCCCCTAGAACATCGGAGGCAGCTGATACCAAGCGGAATGCAGCTTGGGCAGTGGCTGAAGCAAAAACTGGGAGGAGTTCAGTGAGGCCATGGAAAAAGACTTTCAGATGGCCTCAAAGTGATTCTGGTAAACCGTCAGGCAGCTCATGAGGGGGGAAGTGGTGCTCTACTCACATGGTGTGTAGTGTGGCTGAGGCACTGCTGACTTCAACTGAGGATATAGACAGGCAGTGGAAGCAATATTTTGAGGATCTCCTTACTCCCACTGACATGCCTCCTGTAGAGGAAGCAGTCTGGGGATGAGGGGGACAGCTCACTCATCACACGGTGAGGTCACTGAGGTGGCACTGCCTTGGTGGCAGGGCAGGGCGCCTGGGGTGGATGAGATTCACCCTGAGTTCCAGGGCTGTCCTGGTTGACATGCCTCTGCAAGGTTGCATGGAGATCTGGGGTGGTGCCACTGGATTGGCAGATTGGGGTGGCGGTTCCCATCTTCAAGAAGGAGGTGTGCTACACCTATGGAAGGGATCACACTCCTTAGCCTCCCCGGAAAGGTCTGTGCCAGGGTGCTAGAAAGGAGAGTTCAGTCGTTAGTTCAACCTCAGATCCAAGAGGAGCAATGCGGTTTTCATCCTGGTCATGCAATGCTGGACCAGCTCTTAATTGTCTCAAGAATATTTGAGTGTGCATGTGAATTTGCCCATCCTGTCTGTATGTGCTTTGTGGACCTGGAGAAGGCATTCGACCACATCCCTTCAGGTATTCTGTAGGGAGTGCTGTGAGAGTTTAGGGTGTCTGGCCCATTATTCTGGGCCATTTAGTACTGCAGCAAGAGCTGGTCCGCATTGCCTGCAATAAGTCGGACTCCGCCAGGGCTGTCCTTTGTTTATCATTTTTATGTACAGAAGTTCTAGGCATATCCAGGTGGTGGAAAGCTTTCCCTGTGGTGGCCTCAGAATCTTTGCTTTTTGTGGATGATGGTGGTGACCTCCAGCTTACACTGAAGCTGTATGCAGTTGAGTGTTAAGCCGCAGGCCATGGTCCTCAGCCTGAAAAGGGTGGAGTGCCCACTCTGGGTTAGGGACGAGTTGCTGCCCCAAGTGGAGGAGTTTAAGTATATCGAGGTCTTGTTCACAAGTGAGGGGAGAGGAGAGTGCAAGATTGATTGATGGATTGGGATTACAGATACAGTGATGCGAATGCTGCACTAGTCCATCGTGGTAAAGCAAGAACTAAACGTAAAAGTGAAGCTGTCAATTTACCAGTCGATCTATGTCCCTTCCCTTACTTATGGTCATTACCTTTGGGTAGTGACTGAAAGAATGAAATTGTGGATACAAGTAGCAGAAATCAGCTTCCTCAGAAGGGTGGCTGGCCTCTCCAATAGAAATAGGGTGAGGAGAGAGGGGCTCAGAGTAGAGCCACTACTCCTACACACCTAAAGGAGCCACTTGAGGTAGTTCAGACATCTGACTAGGATGCCCCTTGGGGACCGATTTGGTGAGGTGTTCTGGGCATGTCCTACTGGGAGGAGGCCCTGGAGCAGACCCAGGAAAGACTGGAGAGATTATATTTCTCTGCTGGCCTTGGAATACCATGGTGTTCCTCTGGATGAGATGGAGACGGTGGCTGGAAAGAGGGAAGTCCCTGGGTCACTGCCCCTGCAACCTGGCCCCGGACAACTGGAACAAGATGGATGGATGGATGGATGGATGGATGGATGGATGGATGGATGGATGGATGGATGGATAGTGATGTGGCGTACTACACAATACTTTCTTTCCTATGTGCTTTCAGTTTATATGGAGAAAGATAAAGTACAGTGATTTGTCCTTCAGATTAAAAGCTAAAAGCATAGTCTGACAGTCAAAAAAAATAGACTAGTGGAATCACTGGAGTCAGTATTCTTCCCAACATCCTATTTTGTAATTCTAACTATAAACTAGCAGACATCTTGCTTGCTCTGCCTGCAAACAAATCTAGACACAATTTCTTGTCAGGGTGATTTTTCACCTCTACATTAACAGGTGTCCTGTTAATGTAGAGGGGTATGCAGCTGCAGAGAATAATCCTTAGGAGTCTAATCATAGTGACCGCTTTACCTTATAATTAAAAGAGACTAAATGGTGAGAAGCACTAGTCTCGGACTAGGTTAAGTGAGCTGGCTGAAGTAGCCAGCTTGCTATTTACTTCCTACTGAGATGTGCGCACTGCAGGTGCACTGTGTTTAGGTATATGCAAGCTTTTGTGAGATATAACCAAAGTTTCAACTGCATCTTTGTTTGCCAGCGTTTGTAAGAGTCAACAGTTACTTCTTAGTTGTTGCTAATTTAAATCTTTTCAAATTCTTTTTATTGTCTACAGTGAAGTTTGATGACTGCATGGGAAATGAAGGTGTGGTATTCCAGAGCAGCAACCCTATCTTTGGGGTGCGGACAGATGGATCCATCTTTGCCCAACAAGAGGGAGCCAGCCTGGACGAACCAGTCCAGTTGAAACTGACAGCAAGTGGTCCACACACACATGTCTGGGAGACTATGGTGCAGCTGGCACTGATTGACCTACCATCACCTCAACAAACTGGAAATGAGGTGAGTTTCACACTTAGTGAGCTCTAGCACAGACACACAGAAATATCATGCTTCAAATTTCAATTATCATCCCAGAGTTTCTTTTTCCTATCACATTTTCTCCAGTGGTCTGGAGATAGTAACAGCCAAGAATCAGGTCAAAACTCCTTGGGGTTTCAGTGAAGGGGAGAGGGGGGTGGAGCAGAAAGAAGTAGCAGTGCCACACAGTTAAAAGTGATAGAATCAGACTGCCACAGGGGGAGAGTAAGATTCCCCTCAGCCATAAGCTGTTATTGGAAAACATCCTGTGCCTTGGGTACCCCAGGGGTCCTTGTCTGTTCCTTTTCTATTTAAAAGCTGTCAGAGGTCAGCGATGGAGACTGAGCAGTCTGAGCCTAACTGTCCCCATGACTATAGAACCACAAGGCCATCTCTAAAGGCCAATATCAACCCATGTGTTAATCACATTAGGTAAAAACAGGAGCCTGTGTTCATTAACTAAGTACACATCTCACACGGGCTGCTGGACAGTAAGTTCCTGACAAGATCAAATCTCACTAACATAAATGTACCACATGAAAAAAGCCTGACAAGGATTCACTTTATCTTACTGGGCAAATTTTGGTTTTTGGTGAGAAGCAGTTGTTACTTGGCAGTCAATTAAACCCACTAAAATTTTGAAAACTCTTTTAACTGTGTTTGTGATAGAGTGACTCTAATGAGAAAGGTGGTGTTCCCGCTCTGTTACCTGTAACCTGATCATAACTTTTTAGCTTATTATTTTGGTTTTGCATCAAACAGAATGTATTTTAACTGTTTTCTGTAGCTTTCTTCTCTTTAAAAGCTTTAAACAGACACTCTACCCCTGAATTTGATCTGTCCACTGCACAGAATGAGCTGTGGTGGCTCAGACTGCACTAATGGCATACCTGCTCAAACTTGTGCATGGATTGAATCAAAATAGTGTTAGTTCTAGTTAGTTTATTGCACTTAATTTTGAAAGGGACTGTGCACAGAAACAGGAACCACTGAGAAATGCCAATATTTGGCCTTCAATTGTCAGCTTCCAGGCAGAGTAAAACTTGCCCTGCAGGTGGCTAAAATCATAAAACCAAATAAATGATAATGCTACGTTAGGGTTACGCAAGTGCAAATGCCTGCTAACAGCTTTGCATGCAAGTGTCTTGGCCAGTCATAGTTAGCGTTGTGTTTACAGCGTGCTTTCACTTTATCCAAGAGGGCAAAAAAAAAAAAATCTCTCATTGAAAATATTTTCCCCTTCATCCACTTCTAGATGATATAAAACCAGATAAAACATTTATATTAGAGATGCATCGATTGCAATTTTCTTGGCCAATTCAGATTTCTGATCTTTAGCCTGGCTGTTTTGAAGAAAAAGTCAAGTTATTGTCAAAGCGTTGGCCATAACTCAAGAATGTGATCTAGAATGGTCAAATTCAAACCATAGATGCATGTACTAAAAACCTCGGACAAGTTCAAATCTCGGTGACCTTGACGTAACGGTAAAGGTCATGGGTCAAGTTTTCTGAAAATCTTGTGAATGCCTGTTTAGTGACAGATTAACACACCTTTTGTTCACATGGTTGTTTTCTAACACTTATGACAATTTAAATGTACTGCAGATATAAACCCACAGTTGGCAAACTGTTTATTACATTTTATCTTTCTTTTTTGCGGTGGAACAAAACTTATTAAAAGTCATGTTTACACTTTTGATGATAGTTTATTAATTCTGGCCGTTTCTCAATACTCAAGTACGCAACTTTGTACTTGCTACAGCTCCAGTGTTTTTACCACCTTCCCTCTTAATTTCACTGTGATTAATATGTACAATGGAAATTGCCCACGATACACCTAATTACTAGAGTTCTTTAAAAAATATATTGTTTAAAAAAAGTGTTTTAAGCACTTTGGCAAAATGCTCGACTATAAAAAGACCATCAGTGTGAAATCATTTGGAAAGATTGCAGCAAAGACTGGACTGATTTTTTAGCTCATTTATAAACAGTGAAGTTTTTACATGTGAACAGGAGATCAAGATAAAACCAATAAAAGATTTCCATCATGTCAGCAGGGTTCAAATGTGAGTTTCTCAGTGGTTTGCCATTGGGGTTTTATTCTAGAAAACAGAAGCGAATTGAAGAGATGGCAATATGTTCGTCATAGAATCAGAGACAAACAGAGAGTGGGATATCTGTGTAAGAATGTGTGTTGCTGTAGCTCTGAATAGATTGGTCTTTACTCACTGTTGTAATTCACGCTGGCTCATTCACTGGACAGAGTTTCAGTATTGTCAGTAAAGTGTCAAAAGGTCAAATGAATGCATTTTTACATAATTTTCCACTGAGTCAATTAATATGTATATCCTGAGGAGCAAAGACTAGACAAACAATCAAACAAGATGGTCAGAGGTCAGAAATATGCTACAAGTTGTAACACACATGTATGAGGACAGCAGGAGAAAGCAGGATGCTAAAACAAAATGTGATGTTTCATTATGGAAATGGTGCTTTGTGGTGTGCTCTGTTGAATAATAACTTCCAGATGTCTGGGTAGCCAGGGGCTGGCTGATATCAAAGCATGCAGGGTTATGGGGAGGCAGTGGTGTGGAGGGGAAGTGCTGGGACCACCGCCAGCTGGCTAAGGCTGATGGCACCAGGGCTTGGGGGGAGGGGGTGGGGGTGATAGTTGGGGTTGGGGTGGGGGGGCATCTATTTCACACTCAGTGACTCCTGTTCACATAGCATTAGAGTGCATAAGCATGTGTATCTGGTATGTGTGTGAGAATGTTATTTTATTGTGGGAGATTATGTTGGATCAAGTGAGAATTATGTAAATTTTGCGTTAAATTTTCATTGCTGCGTATGCTCTAGGTGTGGTTGTTTCTTTGTTTGGCACCTAAAGGTTTAATCTGTGCAGTGTTGAATGCCAGAGAATGTGTGCCCCGTCTGTGTTGTATTAAGGAAAATAACAAAATCTCTAGAATCTATAAAGATTTCATTAAAAATTCTACTAACTCCAGTTGCTCCTTATCCTCCATCTTTCATAAGAGTTTGAATAAGTGAGCACATGTCTCTGCTTTTCCTATGTTTTTTAAATCTGTTGCATCACCATCCCGTAATTTTTCTGTGTGCATATGAGTAAGAAAGAATGAATTGGGGCTGCAGTTTGATTACCATGGCTAGAGAAAAGCCTGCTTAAGCCTTTTGCTGCAGTGATGGGCAGCGGCCTTTCTGTGTCACTTTTTTTGTTTTATTTCTGTGCATCTTTTTCTCTCTACATTTCTCCTGAGGGAACTCACTAGTACCTGTTAGCATGTCTAGATGAAAGGATCTGGAGCATGACTTATTTAGGCAAAGGGAGGTGAGGAGGGTCACATCTGCTTCTGACGACTGACTCCTCATCTCCCTCAATCCATCCCAAACATGTCTTTTTCCATCTCTGCCTCCCCTCACTGCACTGGTGGGATGTGGGGCAGTTATCCCCTGCAGTCAACCCCACGAAGCTTTCCTCTCTCTGAAGAAAAAGAATACATTTGTCCAGGCCCAACTCACATCTGTCTCATTTCGCTCTGCTGACAAACCCTGTTTGTGCACATGGGCATGTTATGCTTAGCAGAAATTAGTTTCTTGAATATGGGCTGAATGCAAAGGATCACACAGAGTTTCTGGCAGAAAACTATTTTGGCCCAGCAGATGAGACAGAAAACTGTGACTGAAACCCCAGTCATGTTTCACTGAACTACACAGCACAGGAAACATAGAATATGATAAAATGTGTTTCTAGGACTAGTCTGTCTCTTGCACAGACGGATGACACAAGAGAAGGAGAGTAGACTGCTGGTTCTTTCTTTTTTTGACTGTGAGAATGAGAACAAGCTGAGCAATGATAATCAGGATTTTGTCAGTTCCAGTGGGTTCTAGCACCCCTGTTGGCCAAAATAGGACATGCTGCTGTTCCTAAACTGGCAACTGGAGACAGAGAGGATTTAAACATGTTATTACTTTGAATTTTATTTTATTATTCAGTGTATATTTAAAGTCATCAGTACGTACAATTTAGTCTAATGGATTCAAGAGGTCAAGTCTTTGACTGGATTACACAATCCTTCACAGTGAGTGCAGTTTCCCAAGGGGTGAGTAGTTGATGTTGAGAGTTGAAATGTGGATGTGGATGTTTAAATTGCCTTTTTTCTGATTATATTAAAGACATAATGGATTAAAAGGTAAGACTGGAAGTTTGTGCTTGACCTTGAAAAAAATAGAAATTTTACCACAAAAGATCTTGCAGTGAGATTTTTTAATTTTTATTTTTTTGCAACCTGTTGTATAAGCCTCATCTCTATATAACTTTTTTTTTGCTGTGAATACTTTTTGAAACTTTTTTGTTTCTTTCTTTGTTTGAATCTACCACTCATACATCAGTAATGTTCCCAGTGCCAAGGACCGGCTATGTGACACAGACAAAGGAGGGCTCAAATGCAGGACAGGAGTAAATTTAAACTCAGCTAAACTCAAACATGGAGACCGGGACTAAGAAATGGGAACTTGACACAGAGATGAGCCCAGGACTTAATGGAAATACAAAAGGGAATAAACAACCAAACAACAAAAGCAGGCGGGGAACTAAGGGCACAAATAACTGGGGACATAACTGAATGAGGAGACAAGATAGCTAAAACAGGGACAGCAGACAACCACAAGGACAGGACACAGAGAGACGAACAGACATGGAGATGGAGACAGAAACACAAAGTTGGCAGGAACACTCAGGAAATATAATAAAACAGCACCCATGAACAGAACCAAACCAGAACCAATAATTAGGAACAAACACATAAAGAAACAAACAAGGAACCACAATAAAAAGATCCAGGGATCATGACACCCAGAAGCTGATGTTTTTAGCAGAAAACCCAGTGTACGCTTGCCCATTATCCAACAGCATAAAGACAAGGTTTACAGCAATCTATTGAAGATAGTGTAGAATTCAGAAAAAGAACTCAGGAGGATTACTCTCAGGAAGTGGTAGAAAACGAAGGAGGTTTCTCTAAAATATTACACCTGATTATTTTGGAAAGAATTTGTTTTTGAAATTCTGATTGAAATACTTTAACAGCTGCTTTTGTCCTCCTTAGCAGAGGACATTTTGTATCAGATGAGTTATTTATCCAAGTGAGCATGAATGAAATGCAGTTCAGTTCACGAATTGTGTGACCACCTCTTTAAAATCTCAATTTTTGGCAGTTTCCTGTTTTAGAGCATTCAGGGGTGTGTTGACATCCCAGCAAATTCACCCCAAGGTCAGACTGTGCAGTGTTCAAAGAACTTGCAAAAAATCCAAGAGCTACTCATCTCAGACTCTGCAGTTAGCATGGTAAAAGTTCATGACAGTGCAATAAACAGAACAAGTATGGCTTGTTTGGAAGGGCTACCAAGAGTCTCTTCTTTCTAAAAAAGAACATGTCAGCATGTCTTAGGTTTGCAAAATTTCCACCACAAGACCTCAAAATTTCTGGAACAATGTCCTTGCCCTGGACAGATGAGATCAAAGTGAAGATGTTTGGCTGTAATGCACAGCACCACGGGCTTGATTTGTAGCAATGGAATCTGGGTACCTTGCAGTCATTGAGTCATCTGTCCAACAGTGACTCAAACTGGGTAACAGGATAATGATCCCAAGCACAGCAGCTAATCAATAAAAGAATGGCTGAAAAAAAAACAAAAAAAAAAACAAGGTGTTGCAGTGTCCCAGTCAAAGTCCGGACCTCAACCTGATTGAAATCCTGAGGTGAGACCTGAAGAGTGGTGTGCATAAATGAATGACTGCAAACCTCAAAGAACTGAAGCAATGGTTTAAAGAAGATTATTTTAGCTTGTTTTATATAGTCTGTTAAACTAAAAAAGTGTGGGGAAGTGTGGCAGTGACGGGATGCCATTGGGGAGGCGATGGAGAGCTCTACTTTGCTGCTTCAGCTGTCTGAGCAGGGCCCACTGTGGCATACTGAGGTCTGAAGTGCTGCTGAACTCTGCTCACACGGGATTGGATCCTGGTATGGACAACAGGCTGCTTCACAGCATGGAGGATGTTTTGATTTGTTGATATTTTGCTGACTGAGCTACTTCTTGCCTTACACGATCCAAAGATGATAGACAGCTTTTATTTCTGCTTTCTCTTAGTAGACTGAATGAAACAACAGAGTGGAACCCCCCACAGTCAAAGGATCTCATAACACTCTTCATTTTTTTTTTCTTTTTTCTTTTTAATGATTCAGGTAAAATACTCCTACACGCTTCAGTTTTATGCTTTATGAAAAAAACACGTTAATTTGTTTTTTTCCCCACACTGGAGGTTTGAGCATCCAACTTCTAAATTTTGGCATTAACACTGTTTATTAAAATCACAAAGAATGCAAAAGACTTGCTTTAGTGAAGTAAAAGCAGGCAGATCTGTCTGACCTTACCCTGCTTGTGCCTATTAAATAAATGCCACCATATTCAAATTTGAGAGTGGTGTAATTTAAGCACGTTGTAAATATTATCAGTGGCAATTCTAGAGCCTGTTTAATATTTACATTCTCATGACTTGAACTTTGTGCTGGAGCCTGCACTGGCTACTTGGGTTTTCACATAATGAAAATATACAGTTTTGAGTATCATAAAACCACTAGGCTTACACTACAAATATGGACTCCAACCACCCCCCACCCCCACCCCCACCCAAATTTCACTCTCCAGATCACTTTAAAATCTGATTATTTCAGTAATAATGTCAAAGACCGATTTGACTGCTTATGAAGTGTTAATACTGTAACTACTACCGTCTACATTCTTTCAGTCTGCTAGCAACTCTAACAAGTCGACTACTGATATCCTGGCCATTCACTGTAGAAAACACCTTTTCTACAGTTACTGCTTTACGCTCTGACTCTCAGCCACACACACTCGAATGGGTCACATCATAGCCAGCAGAGCTGACACTCCAAAATGTTCTGCTAACTACTTTAAGTTAACTAATGTTAAATGTCAAAGTAAGCAAAATAAATAATGCACACTAAGAAATAGAGGGACAAGAATGGACCTAAAAAGGTACAAAGGCTTTGTCGCTCCAGCTGTACCCTAGTGGAGTTCAACATTGTACCTCTGAACCTCAGAATACTTTTGTGCCTTATTGTCTGCACCTTTGAAAGAACATTTCTGTACCTGTAGTGACAAATATGTACCTTTATATACAGATACAAAACTGTACCCATTAAAAAGGTACAAATTATGTACCTGATAAGGTACAGCTTAAGCGACAAAGCCTTTGTACCTTTTCGGTCCATTCCCGTCCCTCTATTTCTTAGTGTGTGTGATGTCGGTGCAAGTTATGTTACTCAAGTGTTTCTTCACCACAGTTAACACTAGACTAGCAGCATTTATTTAATTAGTCTTAAATTCAATAATTAATTTTGCTCCACTCACCACTGTTTTGCTTATTTCCTACTCTTTTTTTTTTCATTCTCTTCATTTAGGTGGAATGGTTTTGTTGTCATTAGGTTTGCTTAAACAGAATCATGTATTGCACTTGCAGCTGGAGTGAGTGGAATCAAGTGGGGCTCCCTTAGGGGGTCAAGTCTCTCAATCTTTGAACATTGCATTGGCAGTGTTCAAAGTTTGTAGTACCTTTTGTAGCATGTCTTTGGACTGGCTTCCTCCCACAGTCCAAAGACATGCAGTTAGTGGGGTTAGGTTCATTTGTAATTCTAAATTGTCCATAGGAGTGAATGTGGGTGTGATTAGTTGTCTGTCTTGCTGTGTTAGCCCTGTGACAAATGTTTGATCTGTTCAGGGTGTACCCTACCTCTCACCTTATGGCAGCTAGGATAGGCCCCAGCCCCCTACATTGCATAAGTGGAAAAAATAGATGGATGGGTGGGAAAAAAAGGATGGACAGTTTGTTACACAGGAGCCATCAAGTTGAGTTCCCTCACAGAAAAACTTTAATTCATCTTCTCTTAAAATTTGAATATATTTATTGATATTTCCTTGTCATTATATTTTCATTTTTTAACTTAAAGTCCGTGCTTGTACCATTAGTACATGCTTAAATGTTTACCACAAAGAATATTGCCTCTATATAATAATTTGTACTTAATAAAAAGTTTATTTATTATTTAATTGTTTGGGGTATGTGCATTGTGTTGGCAAACTTCAGGCTTCACAAAAGTGGTATTTCATTTGAAATACACAGTGGCACCTTTTCCTCAAGGGTATTTAAGGGGCCATTTCATCCAAATTACCAGAACTTACTCTGCTCTTAAAAACCTATGGCAGTACCTCTGATTCAAAGTGATCCCTCCGCTCTGACATGCTGTGTGCTGAGTCAGTCTTTGTTGGAGTGGCAGCCTCTAGGAACAAATTATATGTGGTTCATTCCCATCTACAGCTTACTGTTATTGCTTTTAAGAAATTTTGTAAGCCATTGTTTCACAGCTTAAACTTTCATTAAACATCATAAAGTGAGATATGTGAGTGGGAGTGGGAGAATAAGCAGCGGCAGTAGAATGAGTTTGTGGGTTTGTGTTGTCTTCAGTTTTCTGAGCCAGCAGGTGCCAAAGGTGGAAACTAAAAGGGGAGCTAATATGGGAGTGAATATAGGACTTAACCATCATCAGGTGAATGGGCATATGACTCCAAAAGAAAGGTAATATCGGCCCTTTTAAGTTTAGCGTCTTTTCACACAGATGTGGGAAAAATTTTGCTAATGCACAGTGTTTTATAATGTCAACCATTTGAGAGCAGTAATTTTGTAGCCTTTAGATGAAATGTTTTCTGCAGTGGGCAGCAGAAGCAGCACATCCTGTCTTTCTTTGAATGTGAAGATGGTCTCCTCTCCTACCATAATCTTTCACCTGTGTAACAATCCCTCCTTTTACGCTATTACTTAAAGTGCCCTGGATTTCACAGTACAAGATGTCTGAAGCATAGCACTTGGTTGATGAAACTGAACATGACACCTAAGCCCATGCTCCTCCACACCCCACACCCCACACCCTTACCCACCCACGCAAACACATACACACCATATGCCAGGTTGCTTGACACATTTTCTTTAAAGCAGCCTTAAAAGCTTTTTTTCTCGGGCGTCCATCTAATGAAGTCAGCCTTGAAAGCATTGTTTCCGCTGGCAGATACAAACCAACCCTCTGAGGGACCTTGACCAGGCAAGAACAAACAGAGACAAAGAAAAAACACTTTTTATAGACTGCATCATACAGGACCTTCAACTTTCAATATGTGCCAGAAGCCATTGCCATCTTCCAACACTGTAGACCGCTTCTGTGTTGTATTTTATTTTTATTCTCAAATGTCAACTGCTGGGAGAAACTGTAAAGCTGTGCATTGCATAGAAGTAACATAAAGCAAAAAGCTAGATGAAGGAATAATAGCACTGTTCACCTTTTATGTAAATATATGGGACCTAAACCTCTTCTTATATTTTTCACAAATTATTTATGAGGCCAGATTTTTTTTTTTTATATAATGACTTGAACTCCCTACCATCACACATTTATTCCCATATTTCAAATATAAAATAAGTAGCTACATTTAGTTAAAAACACACAAGCATCACAGATTTACCATACTGTTATTTCAATAAGGAGAGATCATTCGGAAGAATTAATAATTTATTGAATTCAATTACACTATTTGGCCCATCATGGCAGAATGGAGCCCCAGGAGATAGGAGTTAGGGCAGGACCCCCAGAGTCTAGATGCTGTCGGTGGTGAAGATGAAGATGGAGGCATGGATGGAGCAAAGAGTGACTTGGGTGAGGTGGACATTGGGACTAGGGGGGTTGCACAAATGAGTCTGCAAGGGAGAATGACAAGTAAGTGGTGAGATTTAAAGTACACAGAGTGGAGGCTGATTGGATTGAAGAAGATGATTGGACTAGAGCAGTGATGTCATCTTTGAGTTTGACAGCATGTGAAAATGGAAGTGACGTGAAGAATAAACTTGCAGCTGAACATCCAGGAAAGCAGATGAGTGACTACAGATCTTCCACATGGAACTTGCACATAAGCTTCATTTACGTGCATGGCATGTATTCTGCAGTCTCTTGTGAAACATATATTAAAAGTAACCTACCAATAGTACATAAATGTAAAGACATATGTAGACAACACACACATACTGTATATACATGCAACAAGCATATAGAATGGACAAGTATTTTCCACTGTCCTTGTTCTTCACACTTCTGTCATCTCCAGTAAGTTTTTTTTTCAATGTCTTGTCTTGCATTGCTGCCCATTCTTTGTACCACAGTGCTGTTAAAGTGCACAGTTATGCACAGCAAAACTATAATAGTTTCAGCATCACCGCCATTCAGCATTTCATTAACAAACTGTAAAAAGTTGCCACCAAAAAAAAAAAGTCACACTAATATTTCATTGGACCACCTTTAGCTTTGATTACGGCATGGATTCGCTGTGGCATTGTTTTGATAAGCTTCTGCAATGTCACAAGATTTATTTCCATCCAGTGTTGCATTAATTTTTCACGAAGATCTTGCAGTGATGATGGCAGATTCTGACCACTGTGCAAAGCCTTCTCCAACACATCCCAAATATTCTCAATGGGGTTGAGGTCTGGACTCTGTGGTGGCCAATCCATGTGTGAAAATGATGTCTCGTGCTCCCAGAACCACTCTTTCACAATTCGAGCCCGATGAATCCTGGCATTGTCGTCTTGGAATATGCCCGTGCCATCAGGGGAAAAAAAAAATCCATTGATGGAATAACCTGGTCATTCAGTATATTCAGGTAGTCAGCTGACCTCATTCTTTGAGCACATAATGTTGCTGAACCTAGACCAACTGCAGCAACCCCAGATCATAATCCAGGTGGCGACTTTTTTTTGGCCAGGCAGTGTATGTTTTATTTGTTTGTGTTTTTGACTTTTTTAACCACATTAAACTATAATTATTTCTGGGCCAACCCATTATTATATAACATTCAGTCACATGCATACGATCACTGAAGGCTAGGCTGGATAAATATTTAATAGCACGTAGTTAAATTGCAATCACTGGTGGATATATATTGTATATTGCTCTCAGATTAATAAACATACCTCCATAACAAATATTTTTTAGTAATTATTAAACTGCAGTTTGATTTAAGTTGGCTCACACAGACACAAATAGTAATTATAAGATTCATTAACATTATTGCATTTGCCATTACTTTCTCTCTATGTTTGTCCTGTTTATATCTCTTTTATAATTTCAGTTTTCTCATGGTGTACATTTGAATGGGGTAACTGTGCGTGGGCTACCCTTTACAATTAAACATCATTTAATTTCCTCCTTTAGTGATCCTGGAGGAGACATGACAAAAACATGAACCGCAAATTTGTCGGAGCCTGCTGGTATAAGTGTTTGTTAGGTAAAGCTTTGTTCAGCTGTTTTACCTGCTGGTGCACCATCAGCCCCATACAGCCCAGTGCTTGAGGAATCCATGTTATTGAGACAAGCTGTCAGCACCTACTGACTGGGGGGAGACAGAGAAAAACAATAACACGGCAAGAAGAGGGCAGAGGGGAGCACGAAAGCTAGGGATAGCTCAAGGGACTGTGATTGAGACAGAGTGCAAGTGATGCATAGCTTCAGCTATGATGTTTGTGACTGAATTTTTGACATGTTTTACTATCTTGTAACCCTGAGCTGTGTTAGTAAACTTACTACTGAAAAATTCTGCAGATAGCCAGTTTAATATTACTTTTTGCCTCTGGAACAGAAAACATGAACTGGTAAACCTGAAGTTGATAAATCGTGAAGTATAAAGCAATACTTTAACAGGAGGAATAATATATTTAATATTTAATATACGGAAGGACTTATGTGTCTTAACTAGCTGAGCAATACACAATAAAAGCTCTATGACTGTAATTTCAACATTTGCTTGTTTCTACAAATCTTTAAAAAAAAAAATTGTAATAAAACAGTTTTTTGTTTACTCAATCATTGTCCATTCACCATCATGTAGTTTGCAGTATTTCCACACAGACATTATTTAGATATCTGATGTGCTTCATAACAACAGCATTTGATGTAGCTGTTGTGACTCATGGATGAGTTAATGTTCTTGAGGACATTGAAAATTGGCTCCTTTCACATTTGAGCTCCTTATTTGAGCATCTTTCAAAAAGACAGGTTTGTGGTGGTCATTTCTCTCTGCCTGCAGGGATGGTGTGAGAGAAATGTATGATGCAAGCATACTGTATGATTGAAGTGTGTGTCTGTGACTCAGCTGTCATTGTCTGCTGAGAAAGGCTGTAAATCCAACTTCAGACATGCTCTCTGTTAATAGGCTTTTTATACCTGGTATTAATGACAAAAGATATGAAGTTTATAGTCTCTTTCACATATATGCACACGTGCATGCTCACATAGAATTAACATAAGTTCTGCCCTGCTTGAGTATAAAATGATGGCATAAAGAGTTGCTCCAATAATATTATTCTGACAAGGAATTTAGCATTTTTGTAAGAGCTGAGATAGCCTTTTACCATTGCTGTATATCATTGTTTGTTAGTTAAAAATTAGAAGTTTTATTGACTAGTTCCAGTTCAGTAGAGGAGCCTGAAAGCTAAAGGCTCTGCCTCCCAGTCTACTTTTAAATACCCTAGAAACAGCGAGTAAGCCTGCAGACCAAGAGCTCTCTTGGGTTAAAATAAGATGGGGCCTGATTATTCAAGACTTTGGGTGTGGGGAGAAAGATTTCAAATTTACTAGAATTTGGAGTTTTTAGGAAAACCTAATAATAATGAATTACAATAGACCAGCCTATATGTAATAAATGCATAAACTAGCTTTTTCAGCATCACTCTGAGAGAGGATGTTTCTTTCTTTTTTTTCCTTTTTTTTTTAAAGCCTGTCATGTCTGCCAGTTTTCACAATCATAATCATGATCTGAATGCATTGTTGTACCAAACATATTTGCTTTTACAAGAAGAGCTCTAGAGAGAGAGAGAGAGGATGTTTCTAATTTTAGAGATATTGCTCAAATGCAAGAAAGCAGTCCTACATGTTTGTTTAATATGCACATTGAAGGATATATCCTGGTCAAAAATGGCTCCAAGATTCCTCACTGTGTTACTGGACTCTAACATAATGCCATCCAGAGTAAGCATCTGGTTAGACACCATGTTTCTAAGATTCTATGGGCCGAGTACAGTAACCTCAGTTTTATATGAATTTAGAAGCATGAAATTATAGGTCATCCAGGCCTTGATTTACTGTAAGACATTCCTGCAGTTCAGCTAATTGGTGTGTGTCATCTGGCATCATGGATAGATAAAACTGGTTGTCATCTGCATAGCAATGAAAATGTATGCTAATAATACTGCCTAAGGGAAACATATATAATGTAAATAGCAGTGTTTTAGTCAAGACCACCTAACTCGAGACCAAGTCAAGACCAAGACCAGAGTGTATTGAGACCAAGACAAGACCAAGACTTTTAGGGTTCCAGACCAAGTTCAAGGGAGGGCGAGATCGAGTCAAGACCAAGACCAGTGCCCCACGCTACACGACACAATAAAATGTGAAACATGATCAAAATCACTTCTCAAATTGATCTGAAAGATCCACATTCCCATAAAAAACTTAGATAATAAAACACTTAGAGCTGAAATAAATTTAACCACCTGGGTGACTTCGATCATTTATCACAGAATGTAAAACAATTATTCATAGTTCATCACAATAGTCTTTAATTTTATCTGCCTTTCATAAACAATACATAAAGTTATGTTGTTTGTAAACCTACAACATCTGTGTAAAAATGGGTGCCATTTTAAAACCACATAGCTAAATGTGTAAAACTGAAAAAATGCCAATCATTGAGAGTAAGAACTAAAGCCACAAGTTTCTCTCTTATACAGATTAAAGCTGCAGTATGTATCTTTTATTAAAAAAAATCTGTTTTTTACATATTTGTTAAAACTGTCACCATGGTATAGTATGAGACAGATAATCTGTGAAAAAATTCAGCTCCTCCACCTCCTCCCTGAGCTACTATTGCCATCTGCAGAAATGCACCGCTCCTGGTTGTGTACGTACTGCTCAATGTACTAATGGCGGAGAAACAACTTACTGTACCATTCCAGGAAAACTCTTTATCTGCTGTCATCGGTGGCCATGCTAACTAGCCTGAGCAATCATGACAGGCTCTACTGTCAGGGAGAAGCTGTAGAGTAGCAGAGAGCAAGGGGGAGAGTGTGAGCAGTGCATACACAAGCATGATTTACAGTGCTAAGACCCTCCTCCTGGCTCTGATTGGTTGTTTGTGACCGAGCTGTGTATTTCTGCAGTACTGGGAGCACTGGGAGAAAGCAGAATCTTTTTTGGATTTGAATCAGTACGTTTTGAATCTAATAAAAGCAAGGATGTTAACAAATAAATTGGACAATATTTTGGCAATTTAGTGATATTTCCACAGTTGTGGTCTTGACTGGTCTTGAAATAAAATCCTGAGTCCTCAATGTCCGAGACCGAGACAAGACCGAGTACAAATGCGGTCCAAGACAAGACTGAGACCATCAAAAAGTGGTCTCAAGACCAAGACCAGTCTCGAGTACTACAACACTAGTAAATAGAATAGGTCCTAGCAGAGAAACCTGTGGAACTCCATAATTAACCTTAGTGTGTGAAGAAGACTCCCCATTTACATGAACAAATTGGAGTCTTTTAGATAGATATGATTGAAACCACTGCAGCACAATACCATTAATACATACGGCATGCTCTAAACTCTGTAATAAAATATTATAGCCAAGAGTATCAAATGCTGCACTGATGTCTAGCAGGGAAAGCACAGAGATGAGTCCACTGTCAGAGGCCATAAGATCAGTTGTAACCTTCACTAATACTGTTTCTGTACTGTGATGAATTCTGAAACCTCTTCAAATAAGCCTGATCTCTGCAGATGATCAGTTAGCTGTTTTACAGCTACTCTTCGGAATACAGGAAAGGAGTCTGGCCTATAACACAGCTGGTTCAAGTGATGGCTTTTTAACCCTGTAAAGTAATTGCAAGAAAATTATCTTTTTTTCTTTTTACTGGAGTGTTTGTTAAACCTTCTGACATAAAAAAAACCCAACAAAAAAATTATCAATTTGCATATTTGAGTTTTAGTATGCATCTTTTTGATACAGGAAAAAAATCACACAGATGATGTAAAGGTCTCAAAAACTCACAAAAATATATCAAATATGATATACTTGGCATTACAGGCTTAAGTAATGGTTTAATTACTGTCACATTAAAAACCTGTGGTACATACTCTGTAGATAGAGATTATCAACAATATGTACCAATTGTTTCTGGAGCTTGAAAAAGGCGACTGTGCTTCTCTAAGTTCATCCGAAAGGCTTCTTCAGTTCTCGAAGCCTTTCGGATGAGAGGTGAAACATTTTCAAGAAACTTAAAGAAGTCCAGTCACCTTTTTCAAGCTCCAGGGACTACTATGACCTGGATGAATGAGAACCTACACAGACAAATATATACCAATGACAGTATGTTACTGTCATTAAATTTAAAATAAGTATGTATTTTCCAAAAAAGAAAATTTGTATATATTTATAATAATTATAATATACTATTTTCAATGAATTTGTGTTTATGTTTAACACAGGATCCCAAATTTTGAAATCAGAGTTGTAGAACAACATGCAATATCTTTAAAAGTTGCTGAAAAAGGCATACAGGAACTCTGCTAATGCTCTGAATTCAAAGCAAGTTTGATGCATTAAGGTAACTTTACACACCATTTGGCACATGAAATTTTCATGTGGTCTGCCAGAGAGTCCTACTACTGGTAATTCCAGCATTACAAAAGCTCAATGCTGTATTTTTTTTTTTTTTTTTTAAAATTGTGTTTAAAATATTTTTGTTGTATTATTGGCAACAAGGTTTTTGGATGACTTTGCTCTTTTTCCAAGCTGCCGTATCTAGAATTACTTGCAAAAAGACTTGTTAGTGCACAAGTGAACAACTGATTTACCGAATAATGAAATGAATGGATGATTGATCGTGTTTGTGACTGGGTCAATTAGGTGTTTCAAAATCATTGCATTGTGCACTTTTTTCCATAGCAACTTAAACCATTCTCTACAGAAATACTAGTTAAAAGACAAAGAGTAGATCCCTCATTATATCTAGTATTTGTTTTTATACAAAAAAAACATCATCAGTTAAGATGGCAAACTGTCATCTCAGCTGATGAGGGTTATTAATGATTGACCACTGCGACCATAGCAAGCTTTCAAAAAAAGAGTCTGGCACTCATGGAATGTGTCTTAACACACAGCTAATTGTGAACTGTCTAAAAAACAAAAGCCTTGACATTTTATTAGCGAAATAATTAACAGGAATTCAAAGTTTACAGGGATGTTAAATATATATGTTAAACTTGATTAGCGATCTAAAAAAAGTTGTTCTTCTTTTTTCTGTGAAATTCTGCCTCGCCTTTGCCATCACATCAGTTCCTGTTACAGCCTCCTAAATAAAACCTTGTTATGTTGTCTTTAAGGTCACAGAGGATGAAAGGAAAGTTGCTGGGAGAAAAGAGAAGAAGGAGGCGGTACAAAAATCACCTCCTGTCATCATGTTCCCAGGGTCCGGTCTCGACAGTACCAAGGGTCTACGAAGACAGAAGCGGGACTGGGTAATCCCACCAATCAATGTGGCTGAAAATTCTCGAGGACCGTTCCCTCAGATGCTTGTCAGTGTAAGTGACAGATTTGATTGGCCGCATCACTGATGTGTTCTGAAGTTACAGCTGGGATTTCTTGAGGGCATTTAACAAGTAGCGCTGATTGGGGATATGTGTAATGGATGGTGATAACAGAAATACATTAGCATAACTAGTTTGTTTGCCACATCCGTGCAGATGATTATGCTGTGTTCCCCTGATGCAGTTACAGCCACAATGTTTTACGGTATTTAAACAGCCCTGATTGACCCTGAGAAGTTTTCCCTTTAGACAAAGAGCAGGCTCGGCTAAACAGCAAACTCTCCCACACTGTGAGGTCCCATAGGGTCACAGTAAAGCTAATGATTGTTTATTGCTTTTTTATGCATCTTTTCTTTCATTTATCAGGTTATTTCAGAAAGGTTGCTTAAGGTTCATTACTATTTTTATAACTGTATAACAATGCAATTTGTCACAGAAGTCTTACTGAAGCCTCTTGTTAGATATGAAAAGAAAGCATGAAATCCTGCCATTTTCAAACCCAGAAGAGCAGAACAGCAGTTCTAGTTTTTTCCCCCTGTGCTCTAATAGGATGTTGGTTTAGAACTTTCTCTAAATAAATCAGATGTAAAAACATGAAGTGTGTATAACCATTTCTAAAGCACTAAGAATATTAACACACTTGTGCCCTCCTTTAGCATTCAAAATTAGAACGTGTCAACAGCTGCTGATCGCAAATTTCATTTCTGCAAAACAGCTTTTTTTTTTTGATAAGGCTACAATATATAAGGCACAGTATGTTGAAGGTTGGAGGCTGAACCTGTACACCTGTCGAATAAATGAATAAATAAATGTTTAACTTGTTGTGCGAAGGCTTGAGTTGCAAAAGGTTTAAAATTCAGAGTTTCTGTCACAGCAGAATGTGTGGTTTGACTCGCTCATAGGAAAGCCCTCGACTTTAAGATTGTGGTGCACGCTGTAATTCATCAAAAAAGCATTCCACGATACTGCTGCTTTATTCGCTGCTGTTTCTTTCCTTCTCTCTTTATCTAGCCATCAGCTTTTCCTCACTGTTTACAAAACTCTCACAGTTTATCTCTTTGGGGTTTTAAATTGTGCAAAAGAAGCATATTTTTCCTATTGTTTCTGTTCTTTGTTTTTCAAGAGGGTTTCATCCAGTCCCCAGGGAAACGCCTGGGGAGCTACTAGAAGGAAAGTTTTTTTTTTTTTTTTTTCTGTTTTTATTCCATAGTGAAACAAAAACATCAAGTCAAAGAGGAAGGAGTTTGTAAGTCTGAGTTTTGGAGTGAGTGCCTCTACAGCTGGAGTGTGTCCCATCAGCTTGGCACAGTGGCATTCTCATCTGAGCCTGCTGAGCCCATGAGTAGTGCTAACACAGCAATAAACTGGCCAGACAGTTTTTTTCTATTTCCGTGAGCTGGTCAGAACCATAGAGAGAGACAGAGGAAATGGGGAGGGGAGAAGAGAGAGAGGGTATCAAAGGAACATTTGGAATCATAGTTTGCAGCCAAACACAATTCACTTTGTGCGGTAAATAGGTCCGTCAGGGGCTGGTGGATTGCTGAGAGCTGAGCGTTTCGAGCAGAGGAGAAGTGATGCGTGTTGATGCCTCTGTTGGACTCTCAAGCTCCCGTCTTTCTCTTTAATGATGACTGGAGGGCAGGAAAGGCCATACTGAGAGCTAGAGATTTTAACAAGGACACAGGGGTGGACAGCATGGGGATAATTTTGCCATAGTTTTTGTTTATCTGCTTAGTCCTTTCTAATAACCTGCTGTGTCCTCTGTTGAGAATTCAGGCTTTTATGCATGTTTATTTTCCCTCAAAACAACAAAAAAAAATGTAAGTAAAAATACATATCTTATTTAATTTTAAAAAAAAGTCTCAAAGAGCTTGCAGTCTTTCTGTCTCCCTTCAGTTGTGCCATTACTCGGGGTTCTGTGCGCTTTGGCTGTGTGATGCTTCTTCTAATGGCCTGTGAAGTCAGTCTCTTTCCTAATGGGCTGTTCTGTCATCCAACACAGCACTGAGTGACATGCAGACAGCGGCCTTCCTGGCCATCCTAGTACTTTTCTCCCTGCCCTGACCGAGTTGCCATCAGTTGGATAGGTGAGGTGACAGCAGCCCTCACCTGTATCTCTGCAGGTTTACAGCACTGTCACTTTGATCACGCTAGCACAGGATTGGGCAGGTGTCAGGACAGAGGCCCTACTGATTGGCCTCGCAGCTCGTAGCCTGACATGGCTCAAGGGAAATGTTGACTGCATAGGTAAAGTTATGGCAGAACTGTTCCACTTCGGCCTCTAAAGTCAAGGCGGTGTCAGTGGAATGTTATTGACTGAATTTTATTAATAGAAGTGCTGAAATGATGGCTTCAGAACCCTACACTCCTCCTGTACATCAAGATGTTGTGTACATGATATCATGAATATTAGACCTTACCAGCCTCTACTGTCAGAGTTGTGAGACTGAATGTAGCTATTCTGCTTTTGCACATAATGGCTAGTAGAGCTTCCTTGTTGATGAGTGTGAGTGCTGCATAACTTTTAACAAAAGTAGAAAGTGGCAGGCTGGCAAAGGGAGCAATAAAAAGGATACAGAAACACAGTTAGTACTGTTCTAGACAAAACAAAAAGATCCAAAAAGACTATAACAAAGAGTGAACGGAGTAATTTTTCACAATAAACAGGTGTTCTCTGTCGTTTTCTTTCTTCTATGGCCAAACTTCCATCAATAGTATGTAAGGGACATTGATTTTTCACAAGGGCTTTTTGAAACCTTTCATTGATTCACACACTTCTCCTACAGCAGAGCAGCATTGATTTCTTTTGCTTGGGTAAATAAAGACTCAACGTCACCACCACCACCCCGTCTCTTATTTGCCCAAGCAATCCCTGAACCCCACCATTTAGAACCATCAGCAAAAAAATGAAGAAAATCCAGATGAAACAATAGCATAAAGAGTAAGACTATTTGTAATTACATGTTTGAAATACCGTCTTGGTTGTATTATTTACCAGTTGAAATAACAAAGAGTACCAATGCTGGTTTTATCAGAGTTGCTGGTTGCCTGTCAGGTGAGATTACAGGACCACAATCCAGTATCTTAAACCTGCAATCTCTTTTGGGCAGCACGGTGGTGCAGTGGCAAATGCTGTCGCATTTTGTTGGGCCCTCTTGGTCAACTAGGGCCTTTCGGGGTGGAGTTTGTATGTTCTGCCTTGTCTGGCTTCCTCCCACAGAAGATCCTTTTCTTCCACTCATCCAAGTCAGGGTTGCAGTCAGGCTGGTGCCTGTTGCAGCTGTTGTAAGACAAGGGGCAGAGTGCACGCTCAACACACAGAGACAGAACACCATTCACATTCACACTTAGGTTAATTGGTGATTTTTGGCCCTATCGGGCATATCTTTGGTCTGTGACAGGAAGCCAGAGTACCCAGAGAGAATCCACACCAAAACTGAGAGGACATGCCACCTGGTGTATTCAAACCCAGGATCTTCTTGCTGTGAAGCAACAACCCTAACCACCGCACCACTGTGCTGCTTAGTTAAAGACATAGGTTGATTGGTGCTTCTAAATTGGCTCTGGATCGCTCGTGCCTGTGCTATAACTTACAGTCTTTATCACTACAGTTGTTCCTCTCTTCAGCTCTGGCAAATCAATCATTGCTGTCTGACATAAAGCACATCACTGAGGTGCCAGGGTGGGAATGTCACCACAGACATCAGATTTAAAACCCTGCTCCTGGGAAATAGAGATTTTACCTGCCACTGATAGGCTTAGTCAGCATTGTGTGAACTTGGATCACAAAGGCATGAATGTAAAGGCTGTCCATTTGCATATAAAACTCCCACACTTAGGCTTTTACATGCTAGAAACAAATAAAGAAGAACTTTTTGGTCGTTTGTTTTGCCTCCTCCATCACACGTGGTCTAGCACTTTACTGCGGACTAAAATGAAATATTTAACTGTCTAGTAGAAGGATAGATTGTGTGAATTAGCAAGTTTTGGAAGTGTTGGTATGCAGATTCTGTAACCTTTGGGTTAGCTATCTTCCATTTTTCGTTTACACTGTCTTTTTGCCAAACCAAATAGAGCTTTAACTCTCAAACTGACAATAAATAAACATTTTTCCTAACTAAGACTGAAAAAGATTTTAACTCAAAGCATGAACCCCCTCCTACCCTGCCCATCTTCCTGACTTTGTGAGATTGAGCAGGTTTCTTTCAACCATGCAACCATGTGGCTGAGAAGAAAAATGAAAATGTAGAAGAGGCTGGTGCAGCCTGTACTGAGTATGTAACCATGTAATCTTGGATCAGATTGTCAACGTCACGAGTGTCATGGCAGATGTGGACACACCCTAAGATAGTCTGTAGTTACCCTTGTCCTCAGTCTTTTTTCCCCCTTTCAGCATCTCTCACTTTGCTTTTTTCTAACCTCCACAGCTCTGGGTAATATTCTAGTGTTTTGTTTAGCGGAGATATTGTTTTGAGAGAGAAGACATTTATTTTGCGAGCTGGACTCAGGGATGTGAAAAGCAGTGCAATTTCAGCTAAACCGTTGTTTTTATTGGATAATATTTCTTTGGAAGAAAATTTTTCTGTCTGCTGGCTCTCCTTCAGACAGAGAAGCCAGATATTCCGATAAAGTGCGGTTGCATCCCTTAGTAACCACAGACATTATATTGACAGGAATACCATAGAGAGCTTACTGCTGAGAGCAGTAAGCCAAACAGATGGACACTTGTCTTCACTCACTGATATGATAAAAAAGACTTTTATTTGATATCAAAGCTGATTTGTCATTTGTTTCAGTATTTATTGTGGGTATTTATTTCCTGCTAGTAGATTTAGGTCCTGTAAGTTAAACACTGACAAAGTACTGACATTTGTATCAGATTTTCTGTGTGTTGCAGTGCATCTGGTTATGTTTATTGCACTCGCTGCAGCACCTGTGCTCCATTTTCTCCATCTCTCTCTATGGAGCATGTTGAGAAGCGTTTTTCGAGCAGAATGAGAGAACTCCCCATCGCACCCCACCCCCGAGGTGTCTGCTTTCTCTGCGTACATTTACCAGTGATTAATGACTGCTCCGCTTCACTAACAGACA
The DNA here is from genome assembly GCF_007364275.1 of Archocentrus centrarchus. NCBI lineage: Eukaryota > Metazoa > Chordata > Actinopteri > Cichliformes > Cichlidae > Archocentrus > Archocentrus centrarchus. Next base: position 13,389,174 of record NC_044352.1, read on the forward strand.
AGACAACAACAACAACAACAACAATAACACCAGAAAGACAGATACAAAAAGAAAAGAATCTTAAAGAAAAGGAGGAACAAAAAGTAGCATACTTTTCCTCACTGTATAAGTGAGCTGGAGCTAATTGCATTGGAGAATATGAGCAGAGACAAAGATGAGTGGGTGTGATTGAGTGAGAAAGAGAAACAGAAAGAGAGACTGTAGGCCTAAACCAGGATCAGGGCCATGTCTGTGTTTAGGTCTAACAGACTTCCTGGAGAACTGCTGTTCACGGCCTCTTCCCTCGAGTCTAATGAAGCCTTCTGGCACTTGCCACCCCACCACCCGTCCAACACCAGCACTGCACTGCTCCAGTCTTCCCCCCTTCATCTTCTCTCCCTCCCTCCTGCCGAGACATATGCTCACAAACACACACACACACTCGATCACAAACAAACATACACATGCATACACAGGCACAGAGAAGAATTACTTGTCCTACACAAAAAGCAAACAAAGGATCAGTAAAGCGCATGTGCTGCGCTCTTTCCTTTGTATATGCTCATTGTTTGGGGTTTTGTTTGGTCGCATTTCTGCTTTATCCCTGAACAAAGAGAAGGGAAAGCAAAGCCAGAAAAACAGGACTCCATCTTGTTTTTTTCAACCTAGTCCACCAGAAAAACCGCAGGATGGTGAAACACAGGGATGCGAGTATTTAAGGATCACAGCCCAATCCAGAGCTCGGTCACTAGGAAACCACAGTGGTCCTCATATGGAATGATTTATAAAAGTTGAAATGCAGAGAACTCTTTTTTTTCCAAACAAAATTAATTCAGGCTGTAAAAGCATTGAAATTTGTGGCTACAATAATTCTATCAAACACATGAAGAGTATGTGCATGGCCGCATATGTATTCAAGCATATTATGGTTGCATGCCATGCTTTGTTTTTTATTTTTCTATTGTTCTTATGCACCTCTAAGGCCACTAAAGGCTTCAGCATCCATTGACAGACACACACACACACACACACACACACACACACACACACACACACACACACACACACACACACACACTCTCTGTCTACATAAATTTTATCAAGCTGGGGAAGAAAAGAAAGAAACAATAAGCATCTTTCAGATAAGGGTGGGCCTCCTTCAGAGGATTAAATGGAAATAAAATAACAACCTCAGCCCAGGTTGGATAGCACAAACAGTCACGTCAGCATTTCATTTGCGCTCGTTTGTCTTCACTCTCTAACACATCTCGGCCTGTTTTAAACTCTCGTCTTTTTGTTTGATTTCATTTCCCAAAGAATTCACACAAGGTGTTTCCTTTCCAAACCCCAGCTGTGAATTTTCTCCCAGCACAAACATCCAGTGTTTGGTGACATTGAAGATCATTTTGCTAGAAATACAGTTTGATATTTTCTGATCCATTTCTTTTTGCTTTGCTCTTTGGAGCTTTTCTCCAAGGATGGAAATGACACTCAGCTGGTCGGCGTGTCTTCCACTCTAGTGATTGATCGATCCACCACTTTGGTCCAGACTTAAATATACCATTACTACTGGATGGATTATCATCAAATTTTATGCAGCCATTCATGATCCTCAGACAAGCTTATTGATTTTGGTGATCCTTTGACTTTTATTTTTGGATTTTTTTTTATTTTTTATGAATGTATCTCCAGCTATTCTTCCTGATTGCCATAACTGGCATTCATATTTCCCCAGGATAGATTGAAAAACCTTTCATCTCGTAACCTCTCTTCTTGTGTGGCATGTATTATCATTTCCATTATAGTTCATCCGCTACTTTGACATAAATACCTTAAATACTGTACATGATATTCCTATCAGCTTCCTTCTGTCTATTTGTGTTCATTGCTAATTGGCAAATTTGGTAACACATTAAAATAAGATTCATTACTCACAGGACAAACACCCAGTGTGCTGTGAGTGCGTGTCTTGGTAAACACTTTATCTTATTTACTTTAAAAATATTTATTTAAAAAATGATCATCTCAAATAAGAACTCATCTGTTTGTTCACAGCTACACCAACCTTGGGACATGCAAAGGTAAATTAGAAGAATTTTGATATAATTCTATTATTTTATTTTATTTTGAAATGGGCTGATATGACAGCTGGGATGAAGCTGGATGTCCCGTTATGACAGCATGAGTAAAGCAGCAGCAAAAGTTGAAAGTGCTTCACATTGTTTCTCTTCCTAATGGAGTCTTTGTGATGGAAGAACACCCTCACTCCTGTCTTTTTTGACACATCAAATCATTAATGAAACATTTGGCCATAAAAGCAATTTGACCATCTTCTGAATAGCATTAGACCTCAATATTTAAAAAGGGGTGAGCACCTACAGTCACATCAATATCTTATGCAAGGAAGTAGTTGAGGGCAAACGTGAAATATGAAAAGAGCTTTATAGATTCTTTAACAGGACCATTTCTGTATGCTTAGTTATGATTCCTGTTTCTCATGAATAATTCCCTACATTCCTAAGAGACTCCCATTCTTTCTACAGTAGTCTTGTTTTGGCATGTACCTTATGAACTTCATTTCCTTCCCCCTAGTGAAATTAGTGCGATAAATGTAATTGCATTTATCAGCACCAGGAAATTGAATCTTCTACAGTGTTCTGGTATTGACTAGAAGACTAATTGTTACTACATTCATGTATTTGTCAACAGCGTTTGGCCTTTGTTTCATCATCTGCTTAGTAAAGTGAGACTGAAATGTAATTTTCACTGTTTAATATCTCATTATTTTGAAATTAGCAGCTTGAAGTCCTGGTAAACATGTTCATCAGGCATACTCAGCGGGGCTTATTTTTCAAGAGAAAATTTTCCAGCCATGGCCTTGTTGCACACAACGAGGCCCAGAGCAGCTACTACTAAGGCTCAGCAGTGAAAAAGCAAACAACGCAAAACCTCCACCTCAGCCACCCACTCACTCATGCACACACAGACAACAGAGACACAAACACGCATGTTCACAAATCCCCCCCACCCCCCAAAGCATTCCTCTCTGATATGACATCAGGCAGCACCGGGCAGGCTCCCTCCTGGGTTCAGTTGGTGTTAAATTAAACAGTAAATCATCTCACCAAAAGACACAAGAGTTATGTGTGAGTCAAGGGCAACAGTTCTAGGCTCTTTAATAGGAGATGAGGAGGACTTTATGAAGGAGATAAATAACAGCTTAACAAACAGCCTCTGTCTGGTCCCCTGGAGGTTGGCCTCGGCAACCCTGTGGATCAGTAGGATGAAGGAGAGCCAAGAATCTGTATTTCTCTAAAGACATGAAAAAATAATGAGCAGTAAAATTGGAAGAAAGATATTCAGAAGGGGACACGGGGCGGTGGGGACTAGTAATAAAGTGTTGGGGACAAAGGGTGGCTGTGATTTTTGGTCTTATGAGGCAAGGTCGGTCAAATGGAAAGGACAGGTTGACAGACAGCTTGGTAGACAGAGGGACGGGCTGGCGGTAGAGCAGAAAGGAAGTTGCAGAGAGAATCATGCATGCAGACAAGTGGGTCAAGCCGACACACAGATGAAGACAAAAGACATGCAGATGCCGACACGGCAGTTGTCCTGCCAGGTGATACCTTCCCTCCACCTCAGCCCAGTTACAAGATCTGATTCATCATAAAGCAGCAGCTTTTACAGGAAGTAAAGAAAGGAGTAATAGTGAGGGGGAAACGTCCTTGGGCATGTTATTGAATCGAACTGAAATGCTTTAGGATGCAATATTCTAATCTTACTTAATGTGCTTGTATTTTTCCATTTCCTCATCTTTTTTTTTTTCCTGAAGGTAAAATGTGAGGGAAATCAGAATTGAGGCCTGCACAACAGTAATCTGATCCCATTTACTTTGTCACTTACAATAAAAGGTTTCAGTCAGAACATTTTCATGGAAGTATAATAGATATTGTCATGGGATGATCTTGTTTTTGTACAGAGGCACACACAAACAAACACACATAAAGACCTGGTACAAGCAAGCATACATGGCTGTGTATGCTTAGAATAAAATTGCTCACAGTGCAGTAAAATCATCCACAGCCTCTCAAGATGAAATAGCTCCTATGATAAACAGTTTAGCACCAGATAAAAAAGTTTGCAGGTTTGTCATTGTGTTTCTGGGCAGTACTCCCTGATGATCCTTATACATTTTTATTTGTTCTTTATTTCCAAGAGAAGAGAACATTTACTCTTTTGGCTCTATAAAAGATTTAACACCCCACAGTGTCAATAAAGCCACAATGTCATTGATGCAAAGCGCCTTACATTATGGCATACAGCGGCTGAGATTGCTGGTGCGTTTTCAGATTTTCAGCAGTGTTCTCCTCATAACTTCCAGGAATAGAAGGAGATTCACAGAAACTGGCCTCTGTGGCTCTAAACCATTTTCTGATTTTTATCAATCAAGGAATGACAGGCCAGCTGCTTTTCAAAAAAACAAAATCCTCATGTACGCCAGCCATCTGTAAGTCATCCTTATGGTACACGTGCTCATGCTCCAGCAAAAACCCACAAGCTTAGATCCGCAGACACACATGGCTGTGCAAACATATACACACACACCTCCTCACTCTTCCAAGGTTCATTTGTCAAGATGACAGCTGGACTCTTGCTGAGGAGGAGTTTGCCAGGCAGAATCCCTCGCTTACTTAGTGGGAGCCAGAACATCCTGGGAAACATTCTGACACACAGAGGCTGCAGAGCCATCGTGTATGTGTCTTTGTCTTTGCATGCATGTACATGTAAATGCGTAACTTTTCAAAACACCCAGCAGCACCATTGCAAGGTCCAGCCCCTCTTCAGTTTCTGCCTGTGCTTGGCAGGGGCAGACTTGGCAGGGAGCAGCCCATTTTGTCAGGCTTCCAGTCAACATGAAAAGTGCATACTGCTCCCGCCTCTACCTGAACACCTTTCCTCTTTTGCCTTTTCTCTCACAGCTGTTTACCTTATGATATCTCCAAAGTGTTTCTCCCTGAAGGCTGGAAGGAATGTACTGTAAGCTTTTTCTTCCAAACAGCCCTTAAGCTGAGTCCACTGGAAATATGTCCATGCAGTGATGTAACTGGGTGTTTCTTTGACAAAGAAAATTCAAGGCAAATTTTATTCCCGCAGCATACGTTCCCGCAAAGGTCACATGTCTGGTCATGGGGGAAAACTGTCCACTTTCTCACAGCATGTATATATTTTGCCAGACGGTTGTCCAATCATACAAGTCCTGGCAGCTTCTCGACACTTACTGTTTCCAGGTTTCTAGCCAAAAGGGCTCATGTTCTGCTACCGAGTTCTGCTGATGCAGTGAGTTCACAGCCACTTTTATTTTCTCTCCCTTTTTGTCAGTCTCCTCACTCTTTCTTTCCTCCATTTTCCCTCCGCATTTCTCCTCTTCACCGCTGCCTGATAGATTTAGAAAGTGAGAAGAAGGAAGGAGAATGGATCCGAGAAAGTGGTCTATGTATGGTGGGCAGTGCAAAAACTATGTGTGCGTGTGTATGGATGGAGGTTGGGAGGGGGGCACTAATGACTGGGAAAAGTGCAGCAGCAGCAGATTTTGTGCGACTGTTATCCCCTCTCTCTCTCCCTCTCTGAGCTTCTCTCTCTCATACAAGCCTCCGACACTCTTTACTCTAATTACCCAGATTGGGTTTCCTGGGGATAAAGGGACAAGGCAGGAAAAGGGAGTTACAGGGGGTCCTTGATATTGTCCTTGTCAAAGCCTAGGGGAGCGACTGGAGAAGTCATTCATGCATCCATCACACTCCCAATTTCACAATTTAATCAATCTTCTAATGAAAGAGAGGGCCAGAGATAGAGAGAGGGAGAGAGAGAGGGGTTATAGTGAGATAGCAGCCCTCACACTCTAACCCCTCTAAGCCAAAGCTAAGGGGTGCGGCCAGTCTTTGTCTGCCACTACAATGGCTGTCTTATTTTCATTCTCCCAGCCTGGAAGAGGAGAGTGGGGAGAGTCATTCCATTGTTACCTCTAGGGAGAATAGCACCTCTAATTTGCCATAAGCCTTCACTATTAAGGACCAGACTCCTTTCACACTGCAATAATTGGAAAAGTCATTCACTGCTTAACTTCTATTACTCCATGTTATTCTCACTAATGTGGAGGAAGGTCTTTTAATAATCTCACCTGCGTCAGTTCTAGCTATCATTCAAATAACACAAAAGCACACAGAGCATGCTATCTCTCCATTTCATTCTCTCACATACTGAAATAGACAACTGAGCTGGATAAATCTGTGATTGCATCTTTTTGGTCTTCTGTCCTCTCTGTACCTTCCATAAATCTGAAAATTGCATGACATAAATCTGGATTTACATGGTGTCTTAGTAACGTTAAAAAGCAACTGGAAAATTTAGCTTTTCGTGTTTTGTGTCATTCATTTTAAAAATAAAGCACTGTCATCAAACACAGGTGCTGCATGTAGACTATTTTTATTTTGTCAGAGCATTTAATCGTGATAAAATACTGATATGACTGACAGCTCCAGAAGTGTAATAAATTAAAGGATTTGCCTGCATAAAGCAAAATCTTAAACTGCTGGTTGCACTGAAGGCAAAGGCAGGCGAACACCATAGTGATACATCACGGCCATATCATAGCACCAAACAGTTGAGGTATTTCTTTATGGAGCAAACTCATAAAAATGTAACTAAGGATGCTAAAGCATAAACCACATCTATTAGATTTAACACACTCAATGAGTCACATACTTTTGTGAGTCACACATTTTAAACAGTAACAAGTACATCTTTTCATGCAGACTTCATTCAATCCTCGCCAACTAATGATACAAAATGATAATAAGCTTGTGTTTTATGTTCAAGGTTGTAAGTGCATTTTTGAAAATCCCAAATTCAGACTGAGATACTCAACATCAGTCCTGTCCTGCTTTTTGAAGAGATACAATGCTCAACATCAAAGTCTGAGCAGAAGTCTGTGTTTTAAAAAGGCCACAGGAAAGCTCTTAATGCAGACACTTTCCTGACTCGCAGAAAAACACACAAGGTGCCTTTTTATCTCGGAGTGTGCACCAGAGTGCATTTGACAGATGGAGTGTGTATGTGAAATGCAGTGCCACCTGAAAACCTTTCTCTTGTAGAGGCTCTTTCTCGTCAGTGTTAACCAGTCTATTTGTGACCTGTTGACCAATACCTGCATTTCTTGCGTGCCTGTTAGGCTTTACTGTCTTGTTGAAGGAGCATATCTCTCTTTGTTCCTATTGGCATTTGTGTTTGGAGTAGCTAGATGCCTGTTTGTTGGGCTTTAGAGCTGTGAAAGGCCCTGCTTTCAGCTCTTTAGGGGTTTGCTGTGACTTTGCTGTCTGCTAGTGACAGACTGTTTCTACTGTCCTGCTGCTCACTGAACCAGTGTCATTCGCTGAAATACCAGTGGACTACACGGAGGACTTAACTGACACACTCATGACAGGCCTTTGTGTGTGTGTGTGTGTGTGTGTGTGTGTGTGTGTGTGTGTGTGTGTGTGTGTGTGTGTGTGTGTGTGTGTTCACACACTACACCATTACATTACACCACCAGCAGCTTTAACTATTAATATAGGGCCAGATGGATCCATGCTTTCATATTGTTTACACCAAATTCTGACCCTAGCATGTCCCAGCAAAAACTGAGACTTATCAGACCAGGCAACGCTTTGTACATTTTTGATGAGCATGTGTAAATTGTAGCTTCAGCTTCCTGTTCTTAGCTGATAGAAGTGGCACCCGGTGTGGTCTTCTGCCACTGCAGTCCATCTGCTTTAAGATTTGTTGTTTTGTGTAGTCACTGCAGTTCTTCTGCATACCTTGCTTGTAGCAGTTGTTTATTTAAGTTACTGTTGATTTCCTGTCAGCGCAAAACAGTCTGGTCATTCTCCTCTGACCTCTGGCATCAACAAGGCATTTTTACCCAGAGAACTGTCACTCACTGGATATTTTTTTCTTTTTCAGACCAATCTCTGTAAACCCTAGAGATGGCTGTGAGGGGGAAAATCCCAGCAGCTCAGCAGTTTTTGACCAGCCCGTGTCTACATGCCTAAAAGCACTGAGTTGTTGCCATGTGATCGGCCGATTAGATATTTACATTAATGAGCAGGTGTACCTAACAAAGTGACAGGTGAGAGTATAACGTAATATAGACCCTGAATTCTTATAATGCTAGTAATACTGAATAGCTCATGCAAGTTATAATTTTGGTTCTCTTTTGACGTTACTGAAACTTTACTGTAAAGGTGACTTCATTCCTCTAAAAATGTCAGATATTTTCAGAGACTTTCATAGTGCCACAAACTTGTTGTTTGAAGCTAAGAGGATGATATAATTCTCAGTGCAAGACAGTTCGTATCAAAGCAGCACCTTCCTTTTAATGTGTTTGAAGTTGACTGTTTCACTCAACCGAATGCAAAAATATTTCAAAAAATGTTTGTCTGACACTGATTTTATTGAGAACTTTTACTGTGAATAATGCGGTTTATGTTTGCATCATCCTCTGGCATGAAAAATAGTACTGGCCAGTTTCTTTCTATGTATAAACTACTGTCAGTCACATTCGATATAAGTACGGCTTTATAACTTATGTCTCAGTGAATAGAATGGGAAAAGCTGTTATGAAAGTTAAGACTTCTCGATTAATAAACAGCTGCTGCAGTTTCCGTGAAGATGAAATCAAGGTTATGTTGCAGTTGCTTTTATTTTACTGGATGCTATATATGTTTATAGATGAAGAAAATGTAGCAAAGGCCATGACTAAAACTAAAAAAAAAAAAAAATTCTTCATGCATACACAAGGATTCACAACAGACTTTTGTGTAATTCCTATGATAATTGCCTCAGTTTTATTTACAAAGCTGGAAAGAAATTATAGACTCCATAGAGTCCATAGACTCTTGATCTAGTTAAAAACTCAACATTGTTTGCACACATAAGCAGATGCAGTAAAAATTCTTTTATTGAGAGTGAGGAAGACAAAATTATAGATATGTTAACAATGTGCAGTATACGAAGAACAAGGGTGCAGAAGGATATTGAGCAAACTCCGTGTCTGCTTAGCTGTGGGTGAGATTGATTAGAGATGTCCTGAATTTAACTCTTTATCAAATTCAGATCCTTGTAATCACTTAACAAATACTTTTATTTTGAACATTGTCTGTTTCAGAATAAGCATGTGCTGATAAAAAAAAAAAAAAAATGTTTTACTTCACTTACTGTGATATAGACATTTGTTAGTATATAATACTGATGCTAATAAAACTACATTAATTGACTACAATCTACAAAATTCAAGTGTCACGCAACTCCCAGCAAAGACTTTATTGCCACTCTGTGACACTGCTCATTAACCCTGTACTAAGTTTTCATTCTGCTGTGAGGGGAAAGGTTTTCTTATTGGGGGGAGCTATGCTGTTGTTGCAGAAACTAAGTTAAAGCATAGTGAAAATGTTATTTTCACTACTTTGCAATTCACTTTTAAAAAAATATTTAAATATCAATTATATGAACATACTTCACCTACAGGTAAACTCGTTGTACTGCTAAAGGCTACATCATTTGACGGATCACAGAATACAGTGTAGTAGGCTTGGGGCCAGACCGTCGTGCTTCAAAATTCCAAAGTAGTGAGTTATCAAAAATCCTGCAGTATTTTTTTTTGAAAATGCTGGATGGTAGATAAATATTGAAACAAAGGACTTGTCATTCCCCTATCTCATGTTTTTTGTATTGTTTTGTTGACTTTAACCACTGCATTTGTTAACAACAACATCTGTTAACTGCAGCATCACTGATTTATCACACATATGTAGGATATGTCCCCATGTGTCAGAGAGAATAACAAAGGAGACCATGAAAAATTAAATATGGGATTAGTTGGCCCTGGACCCTCCAGGTATTTTACCTATTTGGAAATCACTGCAAATCTGAGTGAGGTATTGGAATGCACCCGTATACCAAACAGATGGGGCCTGAGCCACATGACCTCCTCTCTTCCCTGGAGACCTGGAAAGAGGACAGACTACACAAACACACAAACAGCAAAAATCAAACACCACTCACACATAAAGGAGAAAGTAAACAAACAGTGTGGGAGAGGGAGAGAGAGGAGGACATGCATAAAAAGAAGAGAGAGACACTAGGGGAGGCTGAATTTCTGCACGGACCAAATTCCAAATCCAAAAGACTCAGGAATGAGGCACCGATAGCTAAGGAAGAGGAAGGCCAGCACAGAGAAGAAAATAATACATGGAATAACACTATAAATAAGTTCTCTCTGTTTCTTGTTTCACTAACATACAACCTTTTGTGCTTCTCTAAAAACAATACCCGATTTAAATCTTTAATCTTCTTTTCTGCTGGTCACATTTTCCCTGTGACTTCAACTTTTGGTATACTGGCAAAAAGACTGCAAGCTGAAAGTCTACTAGCATCATCGAGCTCTGTGTACATGGCCAATTTTATTTGGAATTGTGTATACTGGAGCCCTAAGCCTCTCCGTGTTCCTCGCCTTTGTTTACTTATGTCGCTTTGCTCCTAATCTGCCATGGTGAGAGTTGCGTGGGCTGGTGAAAAGCTTCAATGCTCTGGAACACTGGTACTGCACAAAGCAGTGAAGTCATCTGTTACCTGAGTTTGAACTTAAAAAACCTTAAAAACAGAGCCAACCAAGACTAGCCACAGTAACTCAAGCAGAGCATAAGGCTGTGGTTTAAACTGAGACATTAGTATGCTTTTAGATTTTTGAGAAACATGTAAAGTATTAAACAATTGAAGAGATATAATAATGATAAATTGAACCATTAACACAACAATGCTTCCCATTTATACAGTAGATGTCTATAACTAAATACTTAATAGTAATAGAAAATGTATCTGTTAAAAATAATAAATCACAGACTAATTTGCTCTTTACTTGCTAAAGATCCCTGTTTCCAAACATAGCTGCACACACACACACACACACACACACACATATATATACAATACATGCAGCTTGTTTTTTGGTGTCTCATCAGATTTCAGTCGAAGATCATGGGTTTACTCACAATGTGCATGCACAAAGATGAAAAACATAAAAACTGTTCGCCTCTCAGCTTGCCAAGCTGCAGTCTTTGTTAATGGGACATAGATACTATAGTTTTAAATGGCTCGTGGTCAAGCTAGCTTCCAGAGAGCAACAGCCAACTGCTGCCACTGCCACAAGATGGCAGCAATTTGTCATTTGTAATTTGCAGTAAACAATATTTTCACAGACCGGTCTTTAATGTATGGCGGATAAACACAACAAAAATGATAATACCAGCATTAAGAACTGTGTTATTTTCTAAATATAACAATAAACTTGAATCTCAATGTGTACAACATAACATAAGTAACATCCTCTCTGCCCCAGCACTCTCTGATAGCCATGGTAATGTTTAAACGTGCCTTCAAATACACAGCAAAAACAAATATAAAGTGCATGAAAAATACAACTCACCATAATGCTAAATTGGTGTGAGCCCTGAGCTTGTTTCTCTGCAACTCATTTTTGCTAGCTTGTGGGTTGGCTGGTATTGGCCTCACTAAGTATCAGCCGGCACACACCAATACATTGTCAGAATCACTACAGTAACAGGAAGCTTTGATTTCACATGGAGAGTGACTGCAGAGCCGCTGTGTCGTGCGCCGGAGAGTGTCCGCTTGACGCTTGGCTGGGTCTGCCTCACTGCTATCCCCAGTGAAGTTTGTGGGTTTAATTTTAGCGGTAACATATCATGTGACCGAGACAAGCTTCTTGACACGCCTCAAGAGCGAGTCATGGACAGATGTAATGGAGAGAATCCACCCATCCATCCATTTTCTTCGGCTGGAGCCGGGTCGCGGGGCAGCAGTCTAAGCAGTGAAGCCCAGACCTCCTGCTCCCCAGTCACCTCCACCAGCGCATCCTGAGGGAGTCCAAGGTGTTCCCAGGTCAGCTGAGAGATATAATCTCTCCAGAGTGTCCTGGGTCTGCCCTGGGGCCTCCTCCCGGTAGCACATGCCCAGAACACCTCACCCAAGAGGCGCCCAGGAGGCATCCTAATCAGATGCCCGAACCACCTCATCTGGCTCCTTTCGCTGTGGAGAAGCAGTGGCTCTACTTTGAGCTCCTCCCGAATGGCTGCACTCCTCACCCTATCTCTAAAGGGGAGGCCTTGGTGGACTGATTGCCAACGATCTAGAATCCACCCATTTTTCAAAAATAAAACTGTGTTCAGACTCGGATACTAAATGAAATGGAAATAATGTAAGTTATTAATTCTTTCAGTGCATCCCAAATGACCTGCACACCGGGGGAGTTGAAGCCCTCTGCTTTTCAGGAATAAATCTTGAATGAGATGTAAGGAGAGAGATTTCATTTTGGTAGTTTGGTTTTTTTGGGGGTTTTTTTATGTATATGTTTATATATCACTGGGCAAGCCCTACTGCCTTGCTTGCCCTGACCAAACGTCCATGACTTTAACTGATATTGGCTTTTTTTTTTAGGTCTGCCTGCAGGTGGCTCTATTGACCTTACAATAGCTTCTATGCCACTCTGCTGTATTCTTCAGATGATACTGTGGCTTTAGCTTATTAACTCATACAACTCCACGTTTTAAAAATGATTTGTGACAAACCATTTGTCATGTTTTGATACTAGTTGATATTGATCATTACCAGCATGTTACAAGCCCACCTTTGCACTTAGAAGCAAGCAGTGAGGGGACAGAATTATGTACATTTCTTTTAACTTGATGCTTATTGTTTAAATTTCAATGTGGAAACTGGATAAAATTTACATAAAGTTGAAAGGTCATTTAGATGTGGGAGTACTACAGGAATTAATGTAGTAAGACACTTCATAATTTCACAGCACTGATTTCACACTTTTGAGTGTATAAAAAGCACTAAATACGATCAGAATGCATTTTAGGACCTTTAACAGTGTTCTGTTCATTTCAGTTTTCCTAGTTTGTTAACCTCCTGTTTTTGCAGTTCTGCATGTCAGCCTTTAGGTCAAGTAGATGATTTTTCCTGGGAGATATGCAATGTTAAATCCACTCCTCCACAGTCAGGCATCCACAGAGGTAGAAACTAAGGTTTCATATTTATATTGTAGGAGTTTTGTAACAATGTAAGACTAAGTAGTATTTAATTATGTAAACCATATACAACAGTATCTTCAGTGTATATAGTTATTATCCTAGTTAACAATCAGTCACATTAAAAATTGAGCTATCCATTTTATAAACTTTTTGTCTTCTATACAGTGACTTATATCTTTGTAGACAGATCATCTAATTTTTACTTGTAGTTGGATTCGGGTATTCTTTTAAATATACTGTGTCACCTTTAATAATAGTACAGTGACATATCTAAGTAGTACTATTTGGATACTTTTTAAATGTGATAGTTAATTTTGAAGCAAGAATTCATTCCTCTGCACCCTGTGGTGGTAGAATGGCACTTTTGTGTTAATCGTTCTCTTCTCTTCATCTTCTCTGTTTTCCCCGAAGACTCGGTGCCATGATAATTTCTCATTTGATTCAGTTTCGCCTGGCAGAAGGGAGCTAAGCTCACTGATAAGATCTCCTTAAGAACCAGACATGTTGTCAGTAATGAAGGGAATTGCTTTGATCCGGCAACAAATAGGTCATTTAGACAGTGTCTGGTTTCTGATGTCGGATGATATAGTCATGACTGACTCTCTCGTTCACTCCCTGCCTCTGCCGCCCTCTCTCCCTGATATCTCTGCTGAGAATTTCTCGACCATTCTCTCTCGCCTACAAACTTGCATAGGCATTTCACATAAACTGTCAAGACAAGAAAAAAAATCCAAGGCAAAAAACCAAAAAAGACAAAGAAAGAACTGAAAAACAGTTTTTGATTATTATTGACACTCCAGAAAATAAATCCCTTCATTATTTGATATTGAATAGAGTCATTTTATGTGTGAGTGTGTGTGTTTGTGCGTTATTGCATGTTCCTGTGTGAGGTACAAGATAGTAAGTGTAGCAAGATGAGAAAAAGAGTTTTCCCTCTTTTCATTAAGTAAAATAGAAAGAAGTTATGCAGTCCTGAGAAACTCTTTGTGTTCATTTCATGTTGTGCTTCTTTTTTCCAACACATTCCCTCCCCTTCTTAAGTTAAAATGGCAGAATGACAGTGAGAGCTGCTTGCAAGTGAAATGACATCTCGCCTGTCACAATATTCTGTGATAAAAGTAGACGAATGATAACATGCTTGGAAGATTCTTTGATATACCTGAAGAGGTTTTAGCCAGCCCCAGCATCGTAAAAAATTTACATTTTCTTTAGACTGTGGTCTCACTTACTTGAGTATTACTCAAGTAAGTTTTCTTGAGACTTTTTTTTTTTAAATGAAAAAGGTCAGAAATAATAAGAGAATGCATGAATTTCTGTCAAATAAAGTAACACAGGCTCATTGCCTTTACTGTGTGCAGACTAATCAAGCTAGCGTGCATAGTCACCCTCCGAAGGCCTATACTGAGCCAGGAGTGTGAGAATTAGAGGCAAAAGAATGTTCAAGTCTAAACCTTTCTTGAGATCATTAGTTGGCATAAACAAAATCTTTGAGCACTGGAGAAAACACAGTTGTTCATGCTTGAATGCTCAAATGTATGCCCATGCAACCATGCGCAAATATTTGGTAGGAACAGATGAGGATAAGGACTCTGGCGCCATCCCTCAACAGTCTTAAACGTGTCTACGTGAACGTTGTGGGCGGGAAAGCTAATTGGTTGGAATGACTGTGGAAACATGCAGCTGAATCTCCGTCTCCACCCCAAGCAGGACGACTTGGAAACGGGTGGGAAATCAGGGGGGCGTGGAAAACCCAAATGGAATTATGGAGAGCTATCACTTCCTAACTGGTGAGGATTTATACACCACTGCCAAGGCCAACGGATTGAAGTAATTTCATTTTTCATGCATGGCTTCTGTCCCCACAGAGACCTGAAGCAACGAGAGAGAGAGAGAGAGAGTGATGAGAGAGTATAGCAGAGTGATGGGAGGAAAGAGAAGTGGAGATGAGAAAGAGTGACTTAAAAAGGAGAAGGGAAGGCAGAGAAAAAGAGAGACAAGGAGAGGGGAGGAGAAAAGGAGGGCGAATTGAAAGGGGAAGCACTTTGGCAGTCAGATGTGTAATAATTGCTTGTATTTTCTAATGCGACAGAAGAGGTATAGGAGTCTGCGTGCTGCGGTGTCTTTTTGCTTTGGATGTTCCAGAGGGTAATGACAGTACATTGAGAGTTCAACTAAGCTGCTAGCTGGATATTTGTTAGTTTGTGGGTGTTTAATGGCTAGAGTTTCTTTGAAGTAATAGCAGTCAATGCCTGCAGTTCGTTAATTATCATAGCTGTCAGCAGTAATTCACTGAGATATGTGCAAAGCATTCTGACGTTCTCCTCCTCCTATTCCCTAAAGAAAGCACGCACACATGCATGCATGCACAAATAGAATTAGTGGGTTGTTGTGACAGCTCTTCTTCTTGCATTCTTAGAGGGACGGTCCCTATAACTGATCACATTTGCTTGATTAGTAAGACACACCTTGACCGGATTCTTCAACCAGAAAGTGGAAGATAATGTTAATGCGGATAAAAAGGAAGGGAAGGAAAAAAGTTATAATAGCAGCTTCAGTAATTGTGACAGGTTTTTATTCTACCTGTCGTAAGAGTCAGGATGACATCTGCCTAATACTTTGTGTCCTTCCCTTGTCCTTGTTAGTTGCTCCAGCTATTTTCTCAGCAGGGCAGAATTCCTGGTATGTCAAAAGTGTAGCTAAATTGGTTCCTTGAGTGGTGAAAGATGGAGACAACTTTGGACAGTCTTCCTCTTCTGGTGCACTCAGGTTCTTCACTGAAATAGTCAATGATTAGAAGAAAAGGGTTGACCATTCCTGTGTGTGTGTGTGTGTGTGTGTGTGTGTGTGTGTGTGTGTGTGTGTGTGTGTGTGTGTGTGTGTGTGCATGCGTGTGTGTGTGTGTGTCTGCGTGTGTGTGTGTGTGTGGGAGTAAGTGTATGATTGATTCATTTTGATATCCCGGCTGATTTTATGGGTTGTCATGTAGTTAATGGACAGAAATGGGTTGCTTGGAGTTTTGGACTTTATTTGGACCATGAATTGAAAAACTCCTCTAAATGAGTCCCAATTACACAGCTCTTCAATCCAAATCACAGACCTAGCAGTGCACTTAGTGCACCTATTAGTTGCCTATTTGGCAAGGAAAGCTGAACCAAAGTGCGGGGCTATTTTTTTTTTTTTTTTTTTGGGAGAGTGTTCTACTTCCCATGCTCCACAGTTATTAGGTAAATTTCTTTGAGTGTGCACCTCATTTTCCTCTGGTCTATTTTTTGCCTCTGAAAAATGTGTTTATTGTTGTATTGCCTGTTCCCTAATTACCCATCAATTACAGGCTCATACTTTCACTTTTCTATGTAATAGGAAATACTGATTTTTTTTTTCCTTTTAAAGAAGCTCAGTACTTCTAAACACAATACATATCACTCCCAGTGACAGCACTAATGGAATACTTAAGTACTTACTGTAGAGGTTACTGTAGAAATGCCAAACTTAGTTCTGTGTATATGGCACTCATTATGTGAGGAAATTATATTGCACAGCTCAGTAAGGATTAGGTTTAAGAAAGTAGTGGTTATGGGCAAAGAAGCAAGGTTAAGCCTTCAAGCAGGGTCATTCTATGAAATATCAGTGAGTACCTCCCACCTGATACCTCACAATCAGCTGTTCATTAACTTTGAGATAATTAATGAAGGTGTGCAAAATGTTACCTTCATGCTTTAAAAATAAAAGTGCATAGTGCTGGGTCACAATTTTTTAATTCACAATAAATCCTTATAACTTTGTATTTACAGAAGATAGCCACATGAAATTTTCAGAGCTGAAAAATGTGTTCATGCTCTGTTAGAAAAGATAAGTGTTGGATACCATGATTACACATCATTGTTGACAATCTGAGGGTGGAAATATGCCAACAGTACAAACTGACACAACACTTACACTGGAATGGAATTGAAGGGATTCGCAAACAAGAGCTTGATCTTCCAAATAACTTGCCTGATCAGTATATGTCCAAATGGATACACAGAACATGTGAACACTGATGTTATTTCTCCATTTTCCAGCCATAACCTACATAACCCTGAAAGATTTTGAGATTTATTCCAGTGAATTTTCTGAAAACAGATAAAACATCCAGGAGAAGAAACTTGTTCTATTGCTTTATGTCAAAAACATAAAGCATGTGAACCATTCCTCTAATGTCAAAGGTCACAGGCACACACAAAAACTGCATGTACAGAACTGATAGTCTAATCTGACACGAAGTTTGGTGAAAGTTGGTGACTTTGCTCCTAAACACCATGAAAGCGTTACTTCCCTTACAATTCAATCGACCACACTTACCTACATCTGTGCTACGATGATGAGAATCAGTGTCTCCCAACATACAGCTGAAATTGGAAATGAGCCTCCTCTGTGGTGTCAATGCAGTAACATAATGGGCTTAAATGTTTGGTTTGACTGTTATATAGCCAGTTACTGCCCTTTAGATTGACTTGGACAACTGCCATCACTGGTGTTTTGGAATTCTCTCCTCGTATCTTAGGCCAAGTCTAAGACACAAGAAATGAATGTAAGCTAATGTAATGTCCTCACAAGTGATGGAATGTCAGCTGTGTGTTACTGTTTGCGTGCCCCTGCATGTTTCCAGTGAATAATATGCAATAGAAGGTTTTTGAAGAACTATATACCATAAATCCTTGAATAATAAACACCTCACAGTCAATACAGCACAAATAGAAGCAGGTTGCCAATGGAAACTATGAGTGTAGCTTCCTGGATGCATGAGAGAAATAAAGGAATAAAATCAATCAGAGGAAAAAAAGATGCAGGGTTTGCTAAAATGTGGTGTTCAACTGTGATTGACTGACTTCCTTTTTTCTTTGTTGTGATGCAGATTCGTTCAGACCAGGACCAGGACATCTCCATCCGGTATAGCATCACCGGGGTGGGAGCGGATCAACCACCAAACGAGGTGTTCAGTATCGACCCCGTGCTCGGAAAGATGTTTGTCACTAAACCGCTTGATCGAGAACATCGCTCCTCCTATCATGTGAGTGTCTTCTTCACACAAAATGGTGGCGTGAATGATGGATTTCAGATTTGCACTTCTTCTTTCATTGGTGCAGCAGCGCTATGTGTAACAGAGCTGGGTAAAGTGAAGGATAAGTCAGAGACTTTGGTGATTAATCATTAAAGTCACAGCCAGTCAAATTACTGTTCTCATGACTGTTAAACTGCTGGGCCAGTAACAGTGGCACATGACAGACTCACAGAAAGATGTGATTACTTAAACAGTCAAGAATAGACGGTATGTTATTTGTTTTCTTTCTGAAATGACATATACACTCATTAGCCTCTTCATTAGGTACACCTGTTCAACTTCTTGGCAGCAGTTCTTTGGGTAAAAATACCCTGTTGATGCCAGTGGTCAGAGGAGAATGGCCAGACTGCTTCGAGATGATAGGAAGGCAGCAGTAACTCAAAGTAATACTCGTTACATCGAGTGTCTCTGAATGCACAGAATGTTGAACTTTGAAGCAGATGGGCTACAGCAGCAGAGGACCACACTGGATGTCACTCCTGTCAGCTAAGAACAGAATTTGGCCTACCATCTGAATGTGCCCTTGTTGTACTTATTTTGTGTGAATGGGGCTTTAATGCACCTTGAGCTCACAGTTGTGATTTGGCCTTATATAAATAAAATTGAATTAAATTGCCAGAATATATTAAAGACTTCACAAGCAGACTGCCTATTTCTAAATTTCAAAAATGTATGTACCAATGTATCTAAGCAGAACAATGGACACACTGAATTTGTTTAACTTGTGCATAAGAGCATTGTAATATTGTTTTTGGCCCAGTGTAGCATTTAAAACAATGCATGCTGTGCATTTTGATGACGCACCAACACCTGCACTGCCTCGTTTGAATGAAACTTTCATCACGTCGAGCCTCTTCTGTCACCTTTGTGCTGTGCATGCTGTTCTAGGCATTGAAAATACCAAACAATCAGAAAAAGCACATTTAAATTTGAAGCGGCTCGTGGTACTGCTGCTCAAGCTTATCTTTTCACTCATCTTTCTGCTGCTGTGAAGAGAAACTGTGATGTAGTGAGCGTCAACACTAGGTTCATCAATTGAAGTTTCTATCTCTGATTCTCTCTCTCTCTCTCTGTACCTGCCACTGTCTGTGTTTTTTTATGGGGACCTAGTCTGAGTTACAGTCCTGGTAAGATGGCAAATCTAACCTTTCAGTGGGAGGTGAGCAGATTTATACCCAAGAGAAGCTCCAATCAATGAAGCAATTTGTAAAGAAAGGAAGACGCTTGCTAAAGGCTGCCTAAGTAAACTGCTTGTTTGTTGTTGAAGAAAAGTGTTACTTGGAGGGGAATGCAAAATGTGGTGGGAAACCAGATGAGACAAAGTGAAGATGTATGTTTAAACAAGTTAAGAAAGGTGTTGCGGTTCAATGAAATGGCTCTTGCAGTTAGGGCAGCATGTATGCACTTAAACAGCATTGTATGAAACACAAATATTCTCAGTCTGTGAACATTAAAGCAACAGAAAGTTTTGTTTATTGAGAATTTCTGTCAAGGAAACTGTAACAGATGTAAAGTTAGTTTTTGACTTTGTGGCCTCTCTTTTGTTTACTTCATATTTCATGCAAGGACAGAACAAAGTTATGGTTTAGTTCATTTTTTTTGTTTTGAAAGAATGAGCACTCTGAAATTCAAAACCAGCCATGCAACAAAATGCATTCTTATGAGGAAAAAAAACCTTGAAGCTTCTGGGTCTGTTGTTATCTTTATCAGGATGCTGCCTCCTGCCAAATGCATAGTGCTGTCTGGTACGGTCTGTTTTCTCCCCCTGCCTTTCAAGATAATAACTTTAATGTGGACCCAGAATTACATTTTGTCTTCTTTAAACATGGCGGTAATCTCTGACTCCTGCTGTTATTGAATTAGGGTGTGGGTTCATGTGGGATGGAGGGATGAGGGTGGGTATAGATAAGGGGCCTGGCTCCTAGCCTGTTACAGCACAGCGAGATGTGATATGCGATGGCAGCACACGGATATTGGGTGCAGGACAGATCAGACAATGCAGTGGAAAAAGTAAAGTCAAATTAACCTCAGGGAGACCTGAAGATGCAATTTTGGTGGAGGTGCAGAGTGGAAGCAGACGGTGGAGAGGACAGAATGAGCAGCAGTGAAGAGGATCTTCACCTCTCTGAGGAGAAGAAGTCGATGGAGAATGCTACTTATTCTATTTCCTGCCACAGCGAGCCTGGAGGCTATTTCATTTATCTGACACTCATGCTTCTACAGTGGCCAGGTAGCTTTTTCCTATCAGGCATGTTCATATGGGAAGGGTACCATTCCCTCAATTCATTCTACATGTTGGAAAAAAAATTGCTCCTGTTAAGATTTATAATCTTTATCTGTTCTCACCACATTTTAACTTCCCCTCAGTTGTTTCCAGTTTAGTTTAGCTTTGCTTTTAATGAATATCCCAAGCATAATGTGGAGAGTCCTTTGCCTGAAATTGATCACTGGCATTTGACCAGAATAAATATTTACAAGCCTGTGTTGTTAAGATCAGGATATAGATAGGATCATTTTTTATTTTTTTTTTTACTTCGTGTGATATAAAGTAAACATCATCGGTACTTCCACCTGACAGGAATATCACTGAATAAGTCATGCTCAGGGATATAAACATTCCCAAGTTAAGTGAACTGAATGAAAACAGCTTTGGGGAAAACTAAGAAGTTCATTTCGAAATACCACTTCAGTCTGCTTCTTTGACCTTCTCGTATTCAGTGAAAAAAATAGTTCGCAGGCATTTATTTAAACTCAACATTTCCCTGATAATTCACTTATTTTTTCTGCTTTTATTTTCTTTCAAGTGGTTGTTTTTTTTAGTTTTTTTTTATTTTTTCAAAGAGTAAGAAGTAAGGACACGCTTTACAACATGTATTGATTTCAGTAATAACTTCATGTACAAACTTTGTGAGAAATCCTAGTTGGTGATTCCATTGATCTGAGCAAAGCTGAGCTGAATTTGAGATGGGCTGACCGTGTTTGTGGAGTCAGAGAGAACTGGAGAGATTTCAGGACTCTTTCAAACAAAACCAGACAGAATGTTGGCCAGGGATCCAATACAGTGATTCTGAAACTGACACCTTGCTTTTATAACGGAGCCAACTTTCAAGAAAATAGGATGTTTGTTGTTTTGCTTTCTGCTGAGATAAAAACTTTTGGGGAGTAAGTGTAAAAGAGATAATGAGTCTGGAAAAATAATATAAGCATAAAGGCAATTTCTCTGAATGAAAAATGTACAGAATTTTACTTTTGACTCTACTTAATATAGTTGTTTATGCTTGGGAAATCTTTGGTTTTTGGTTTTTTTTTTTAGTTTTCAATACTATAATTCAAAAATTCTGATTTTATCAGCCTAAAAAAACAGTGCATAAGTGTTTTCAGTTTGGCTGAACACAAGTTGGTTTATGTTTTATTTATGTTGTTTCTTCCTTTTTTTGTACGTGTCAGAAGGGCATTTTAGATGTTGCACTGAGTCCTTTAACAGATGGTATGGCCAGAGAGTTTCTTCAGAGAACTTTGTCTGGGAGGTGAAATAGTGCAGGATGAATGTGGGCCAAAGATGTAATATCATAATTGTTTTGTTTTGAGCAAAGTGATTGAGTAATAGCAAAAGGCTATATATATATAAAATATATCCTTATATATATATATATGTGTGTCTGTGTGTGTGTGTGTGTGTGTGTATATATATATATATATATATATATATATATATATATATATATATATATATATGGAGAGAGAGAGAGAGAGAGAAGCTTCAGTCCTACAATGTTCAGAAAAAAAAAATTTAAATGAAAAAATCCTAAGAACAAAATCTTAAATGTTAAATTTATTGACATCGCAATTTAAAAAAAGGATGAATAGCGTTGCCAGGAGAAAGCTTCTTCTCTCTAAAAAGAACATGGCAACATGGCATATGTGTATAACGTTACACTGAACAAACCACAAGACTTCTGGAACAATGTCCTTTGGACAGAGCAAACCAGAGTGGAGATGTTTGGCCCTAATGCACAGTGCCACATTTGGCAAGAAGCAAACACAACATATCAGCACACACACCTCATACCAACTGTCAAGCATGGTGCCGAAGCAGGGGCTTGTTTTGCAGACACAGCACCTGGGCACCTTGCAGCTATTGAGTCAACCACAAACTCCTCTGTATGCCAAAGTATTCTAGAGTCAAATATGAGGCCATCAATCCAACAGGTAAAGCCTGGCCAAAATTAGTTCATGCAGCAGGACAATGAAGGGCAGTGATCCCAGGCACACCAGCAAATCCATAACAGAATGGCTGAAAGAAAAGAATCAAGTTATTGCAATGGTCCAGTCAAAGTCCAGACCTCAACCTCATTGAAATGCTGTGGCTGGACGTTAAGAGAACTTTGTATAAATGAATACCTGCAAACCTCAATGAACTGAAGCAAGGCTGTAAAGAAGAGTGGGCCAAAATTCATTCACAATGATGTGAGAAACTGATAAAGTCATAGAGAAAATGATTACTTTGTTATTGCTTCTAAAGGGGGTTCTATAAGCTATTGAATCATGTGGTATACTTAGTTTTTCACATGACTGCACAGTCTCGTGAAAACTTTCTTTTTCACAATTGTATATATTGGTCGATTAATTAAAAATTAAGTGTGCAGTGACTTTTAAAATGTAACCACTTTATTTTTAGTGCTACATGCTTGCAGAGTAGTGTTTATGACCTTGAAAACAGAGCACCTTGCGTGCAGCCTGGCAAAGCAAAACCCATAAGGCCACAAACATTCGCTGTCACTAAAACTGTGGGCTCACAATCATAAAAGAAGCCGAGTCAGTTTAATGTGACAACATTTTTGTCAGCTTTTAATTTCTGTTCTCTTGATTTTGGTAGCTGTCACAGGGTGCTGCTTAGACAGTGTGTGTGTGTACGTGGGGCGGGGCGGGGGGGGCATGATGGTCGCAGAAAAGAAATCTTAGCGTGGATAGATTTAATTTAGACAGCATTGGCATCCCTCATTAGATACACTCAGAAAGTAAAATATGTTTTTGTACCTCTAGTGATGCTATGGCTTGTCAGTGGAGTTATCCTCTCTAAGGTATTGCTGTTTTACAGAGAGCAGTATTGAACCTACATTGGCACTTTGTACCTTTTTTAAAAAATGTCCCCATTTATTTGTTTTATATATTTTTATGATTATTCATTAACTGGAAAATGGACTGACATTTGTACAGTGCTTTTCTAGGCCTGCTAACCACTGTATCTACCTTTTACACCTCTAGCCAATTTAGAATCATAGATTAACCTAAAATGCGAGGCTGTGCTTACTAGTGTGACGTCGATATAGAAGACAGACAGATACGTCATTTTTTAACTTCAATAAATAAGAAAATTGGCAAATGAATGTATTAAGAAATATATGTCTATATTGATATATCAAGAAATATATTTTAGAAAATGTCTTTCCGATTTGGCTGAACACAGACAAAAAAAACAAATGTTTCCTCTATTATTTTTCTCCATAAAAGTAGAACCTAATAATATTTCATACAGGAGTTAGTCATACAGTTAGAGTTGACCATGAAAATTCAGTATCCCCCTGTTCTACCAGTGGGTTGAAACGGCAGGCAGTGAAACAGAGCAGCAGTGACGCTGACATGTCAGACAGAGAGGTGACAAAAATAAATAGGTGGTCAAACCGGAAAAGTGTCTATGACACAGAGTAGCACAAATTGCCTGCTTCATTTCATCATCTCTAACCTAAACATAATTCTTCTGTTTCCTTGTCTCCTAGCTACGAGCCCATGCTGTGGACATGAACGGGAACCAAGTTGAGAACCCCATCGATCTGTACATCTTTGTAATCGATATGAACGACAACAGACCCGAGTTCAAAAACCAGGTCTACAATGGCTCTGTGGACGAAGGCTCGAAACCAGGTAATAAAGTATAGATGGACAAAATGAAATGGGATCATTTACAACAGAAATATATTTTAAAAAATGTAAAGAAACTTATGGGTGAACAGAAAAAGAACAGTGAGTATATCAGGAGAGATTGCTTTTGTTAAAAGTATGACTATACCAGTGAATCTTTGATGCAACAGAGAATTTTCCATTCCCCTTGATTTAGCAGACGGACAGAGAATCTGTCTCCTAGAGTGGCTTTTCATTTAGCCTGGTGCAGCAGTGGTCATAAACCAAAGAGGGTGCTCAGGCTGGAGAGGAGATTGAGGATTAAATGTACCACGCTGTAGCACCACTGGGTCATTTTATGTCTAACCTCAGAGCGGAAGAATCACAGAGATGAGCTCTTTGTGTGCAAGCGTGTGTGAGTTTGAACCCGATGAGCCAGAGTTTATTGCACCAGAGGTGATCTCAGAAGGTGTGCGGGTGCTCAGTACCTTTTCTTTCTGTTTTGCTTGCTTGCCTTCTTACTTTGGTCACACCTTACTTTTATTTTTTCTTGTTTTCTTTTTCAATTTTCTTTCCTAAAAGATACTGTTCCCTTTGCCTGGGCCTCGCCTCACACAGCACACAAGTCCCTGTATGGCATGCATGACATTCAGCTGAACAATAATCATAAAAAAAGAGAGTTTTAGAATTTAGAGCTCCAGTGGTTTCAATGGAAGGCCAATTACAGACTTGAATTAGTTTGCAAATTAAAGAGTCATTATGGGGACCTAATCCTGTCAGGCACAGCTTAGGATCCCCATACAAAGGGTCCACATTAAACCCCCTAAGACTGCAGCTTAATGAAATTACCCCAGCGATGTGTGGCACATTGTGATTCTAAATCTCCTTCTCTCTATCCCCACATCTCTAGAAAAAAAAAAAATCATGGGTAGAGGACTGATAGTCTCCCCACTTGGAATCACACCAAATATGGAGTCTGTCCTCTATTTCTCTCTTTTCCTCTCCCTCCCCCTGTTCCTAACAGCTTTTTTGTTGTCTCGCTGAGAGGCCTTTAGAGTGCTCCCTCTGGCCGAGTCATTGACAAATGTTGCTTTGAAATGTAATGAAGTTTGAAATGGGAGCTGCGGTTACAATTATCCTCGGACAGGGGCTGTCACTGGCATGATATCACTATCTCTGGCAATTAGAATTGGCTACAAGAGAGGGAGAACAAGAGGGAGAAAGAGATAGAGAGATTGGGTGACAGGCAGTGATCCCACAGAGTTATATGAGTATGTGGAGGCAGGCAAGCTAACAAGTGTTGTATTCATGACAGAATAGAGGCTTATTCTTCGCAGCTGATTTGTCTCCATACATCATACCTACGCTTATAGTCAGAATAGTTTTTATATTAGTTTTTAATTTATCCTTTAAATTAAAAAAAAAAAGGATTTAAAAAATATTTATATGTGTACTTTGCTTTTGGTTTCTACTATTTATGCAAGTCATTGTTTATAAAACCGCTACCCAATAATTTTAAGTTGTGCAAAATGTGTGTATAAAGCACACCTGTCCACAGAATCAGTTTCCTCCATTCCAACCTCTCCTCCACCATGGGCAAGACCAAAGAGCTATTAAAGGACATCAGGGACAAGACTAATGACCTGCGCAAAGCTGGAATAGGTTACAAGATCATTAGAAACCTTGGCTAGATGGTGACGACTGTCAGTGCGATTATTCAGAAATGAAAGAAATATAAAATGACTATCAGTCACCTTCGGTCTGGAACTACATGCAAGATCTTGCCTCATGGGGTGAGGATGATCGTGAAAAAAGGTGGTGCATCAGCCCAAAACTACACAGGAGGAGGTTGTTAATGATGGGAAGGCAGTGGGGAACACAGGAACTAAGAACACTATTGATAACACACCGTCATAATGGACAGAATTCTTGCAGTGCCAGCAAGGTCCCCCTGTTCAAGAAGCCACATGTACAGGCTTGTCTTAAGTTTGCAAATGAACATCTAAATGATTCAGAGAAGGCTTGGAAGAAAGTGCTGTGGTCAGATGAAACCCAAATCGAGATCTTTGGCATTAACTTAGCCCATTGTGTTTGAACTAAGAGAAATGCTGAGTATGACCCAAAGACCACCATCCCCACAGTCAAGCACGGAAGTGGAAACATTACGCCTTGGCGCCTTTTATCTGAGTGCTTCAACGGCCAGTTAACAGGTTCATGTACCAAACTTGGATGAGAACCTCTGTCCCTCACCCAGAACACTGAAGATGGGTCGTGGATGACTCTTCCAGCGTGACAGTGACCCAAAACATACCATTAAGGCAAAAAAAGAGTGGGTAAAGAAGAAGCAAATGAACGTCATAGGGTGGCCTATCCAGCCTACAGACCTCAATCCTATTGAACCAACTTACAAATTTAGAAGGGGATCAAATAATTATTTCCCCCACTGTAGAGGTGGCAAGGCTGAGACTATTGCTTAGATTAGGGTGGGAAGAAACTAATGGCACCTTAATCTTTTGTTTGAATTCATACAGTGTATAACAGATTCTTATGTAAACTTCAAGTCCCCTTTAGAAGTTTGTATTCTGTAAAAAAAAAAAAAAAAAAGGGGGGGGGGGGGGTGTCATCGCCGCTAATGTACCTGTTACCTGCCCTTACTTACTGTGAACAGCTGGTTAACGCCGAAGGTATCACCGCTGAGACGTCTGATCAAACGCACTTTGAATTACCGTAATTACACGACCGTTTGTCCTGTCGCAAAAAATTCAAACAGTTTCTGAAAGCTGAGAAATTGCACTTAACATCCAACATAGGGTTATTACGATAATTGTTGCCGGAAGTCCCTGAATGGCGGCACGTGGTAAATAAAGGGTTAAATGGTTGGTTGCACTGTTAAATTATGGCTATGTGGAACCAACAACTGTTGAGAAATCCTTTTGTAAAAAGAAAAGCTTTAGCTGTAACTCCAGTTCTATGACCAGTGCAAAGCCCCATAACTTGACCATTGTTAGCTAGAGGGGAGAAGGTCTTTACTATGTGTCAGTAATGTTATATACAAAAATAGTTCAAATAAGCCACTGTAATGTACTAGTAATTAAGCAACAAAGAGTGTGCCGGTGGAAATAAATGCTGACAAATATTCCTTTCTTCTTCAGGAACATATGTGATGCATCTGTCAGCATTCGATGCAGATGACAACACCACAGCTAATGGAATGGTGCGCTACCGAATCCTGTCCCAGACGCCACACAGCCCAATCCCTAACATGTTTACCATCAACAGCGAAACTGGGGACATTGTGACAGTAGCGCCTGGTCTTGATCGAGAGGTTGGTCTTCTCTACCCTGAAGCATTTAAAAAACAAATCTGTTACCACTTTATAATAATCATTTTTTAATAAATGGTAGAGTAAAGGTTGATTAAATGTGAGTGTTTTTTGTTTGTTTTTTTACTGTTAACAGTAATGAAATATAAAAATATTTACTAACTGATTAACAAACCACTTATGAGTAGTACATAATTGGTTATTGTGAAGTGGTAACTGATGTTTTTGGCTAATACATACTGTGTATCACATCAAAGATAAAAGAACATTAGTAATTAGCAATAATAGAATATTGAATTCATAAGATAATATATTTGTCATCATTTCATTGTTGGATAACAGTAGAATAACAATTCATTTTAATTACTTATTAATTTACCAGAAACCTTTTATGTTTTATGCTGTACAGGCAAAATAATTAGTCCATTACAAAAAGTTATACTGGTTATGGCAGTTAGCTGTTCCTTCCTGAGCCTGGTTCTGTAGGAGTTTTTTCCTGTTAAAAAGGGAGTTTTTCCATCCTACTGTTGTCAAGTGCTGCTCATAGGGTATCATCTGATTGTTGAGGTTTTCCCTTTAATATTGAAGGATCTTTACCTTACTCTATAAAGTGCCTTGAGGCAACTGTTGCTGTGAATTGATGCTATATAAATAAAATTGAACTGAACTAGGTAAGGAAGATGAAAATACTTTTAGTCATACAGTCTGTGAGCCCTTTGTCTGAATGCAACAATGTCTAGCTGGTTAGAAGTAAAACCTTTGTATCTCTGTTTATGGAGCAGAGTTCCTAATAGCATTGTTTGCTCCGATAGCACCCTGAGATATGACTTTCAAATGTTCTGTTGCCATTTGTCGCCACGCACACACACACACATGAACTCATCATTTTTTTACAGTAAATTGTCTGCGGTCACCTTGTGTATGGAGCTCTAAAAGTTGTGACAAGATCCAAATGTGTTTATTCTCGCAACATGGATGTGCCAGTGACAACTCTGCAAAGAAATCTCCGAGACAGATCATCCTCCCAAACTGTCACCAGTGACAGACCTATTAACAACACATCACGCAGCAGTGGGCTGCTCATGTTGCTGCTCGTGTTGCGTGTGTGTGTGTGTGTGTGTGTGTGTGTGTGTGTGTGTGTGTGTGTGGGTGTGGGTGTGTGTGTGTGTAAGAGAGAGAGAGAAAGAGAGAGAGAGTTTGTGTGGTAAAGATAAAGTGGAAATATCTGAGATAGAATGCCCTTGACACCTGTCAGACAAACACAAAAGCCCATATAATCACATCTACACTCGATAAAACACAGGCAATAGAGTGAAAAAACGAAAACTGAAGGGAGCAATAGAACAAAAACTGAGCTGGTAAGATGGGTTATTACAATAAGGAGGGAGGAAGTGTGTGAATTTGGCAGTGAAGATAGTGTGATGGAGACAGAGAAGCAGGATGAGACATGATGGTGCCAGAGGGAGAGAGAGGTGTAAGGGGAACACAGACTAAAAATGTCTCAGCTGAACCTCTCCCTTTTTACTGAGTTTATCAGCACACTGCTAATCCACGCAGTCAACCCTTAAATGTAAGATTACACTCCTGCCACCCCTAAACACACACGTAGAAATAAACACACACACATAAAGAAGCAAGTTTGTACTTCAAAGAAATTGTGTCAAAATAATTATTTCCCTTGCCCATAACCTTTGTAATAACAAATGCTTATCCAGGTTAGTATCACTGGGATTTCAGTTGCTCTTCTGATCACATCTGCTTGCTTTGTGATCAAACAACAGCCACATGTAAATATAATTTGCACAGGTTGGTCATAGTCCCAACAAGATAAAAGCTCATCTAACACTTCATCTTCCTGCTATTTTACACAAGACTGACAAAAATCTATAGACATACCTACCTCAGCAGAGTAGCAAGTCAAGCCAATAGAGCAACATCACTCCAGCTGACCTCAGACCTGTTATATTTTCTAATAAATCCACTAACCTTATATACCACATAGATCCAATTACTGTAAAGCAAGCAAGTAGTGTAGAGATTTTTAATGCTTTTTGACACCACATCTAAGACCCATGAGCAGACTTCATTAACCAGATAACACATCAGTACTGCATGTTAATACCAGGTGCAAACGTTGCTTTTAGATCTTAGGAAAAGGGAGTAATGGGAAAATACTGTTATAAGCCTGCCTCTCTCACCTCTTTTGGCCTTAAACATCACCATCCATTCATCCATTTGCTACCACTCATCTATATCCAGGTCACAGGTTTACCTTCTGCACCAGCTCAAAGAATATTCTTTGTCTGAGGCTAATTCTAACTTTAACCTCACACCAACAGTTAACTTCTGAAATGAGGATGAACCAGAATGTGCTCACTATAGGCCAAAACCCAAGATTGGTGACCACATATATGTGCCCAGATGCAAACGTAAGTGAGCGGCATTGTGCTGGTATGGTTTCTCTCCTTAGATGAAAGGGTCTCTGCAAATCAATACAAAGTTATGAGAGATGAGTGCTGAACCCATTTGAAAACTTTTGAAAGCACTCCATCACTATCAAACATCAAATGAGGGAATATATTTCAGAAGAGTGGGGTATTAGTGGAGTCAACAGGACTAAATATCATAGTATACACAAGACATATGGAAGAGAATAATTGCAGGTGCTGCTAATGGCAGACTCGATGGTTTAAGCTCCACATCAAATGCTAGCAGCAATAACTTTTGCAGACTCTATTCTGCTTAGAATAGTTTGGTTCCTGTTTTCATTTGGAAGCTATAAAAGGTGATTAAGGCCTCAGTCACATAGGCCTAGAGACCAGTTGGCAGCCATCTGGCAACCATTGCTTGCAAGGCAAAAATATGAATTCCCAACTGGTTGTGAGTGGTTGATAGAGAAAAGTGTGTATTCTACGACTGGCTGGTGAGTGGTTGCTGGAGGCTGTTGGCATCCATTTGTGTGAAATTGTTTGCAAAGAGGTACATGGTGCTACACCGAAAACCTTGTAATTACTTTGCATCCTAGC
Organism: Archocentrus centrarchus; assembly: GCF_007364275.1. Lineage (NCBI taxonomy): Eukaryota > Metazoa > Chordata > Actinopteri > Cichliformes > Cichlidae > Archocentrus > Archocentrus centrarchus. The sequence continues at coordinate 13,419,645 of NC_044352.1, forward strand.
AGGTTGCTGAGGTTGCCTGTAGTTTGCATGGAAGAGAACAGCTGCAAACACAAACTACTCACAAACATTAGCAATACTTAAAAGTGCAGTGCAAACTGTAAATGGGAACATTCACAATCCGTTTCCATTTTCCACCACATTTTTTCAACTTTCCCTACAGTTCAGAGAGTAAATGGCGATGCTTACATATTCTATTCAAATTATGCACAGCTATGGCCACGTGTTAGTGACCAAAGCAATCACAAGGTGATTTGGTGCAACAAATTCTTTGTGACCAGTTAAACCTAGCAAAGCCAGCGACCACTTGCCAACAGGTCAGGGAACGCACATTTTTCAACTAAATGATTCTCTTACTAGTCGACAGTAGTGTTAATTTAACACTACTGCACTACTAAACACCGTTTCTCCTTTCCCTTCTCTCACACTGTGTGCACCTCCTTAAATAGATGTGAGTGAAGTTTGCAAGATATTAATCAAACTGGCAGCAACATGTTATGTTACTGTAAGTATGTGCTTTCTTCATGCTATGTTAATGCACTTTCTAGCAACCAGTGCACTGCTGGTGACAGGTGGTGTGCTAAAGCCAGAGCAATATTGAATTGAATTGAGTAGATCAGCTCATAGAGTTTTCCCCATTGTCAACAATACCTAATCCATCTTTTTGAATCAGGATAAGACTTGCATCCAAACCAGATATTTTGATCAGAACGTCCTTAAGAAATGCTAATCTGTTAAACTAGTTAATCATATTGTAATAATGTACAACAACAGCTAACTTTTGGTTCTAAGATGTTACATAGCCAGTCGCTACTAGTTAGAGTTGCAGCCCTGATCTACGGCAGCACCGATCTCTCACTTTGTGACTGTTTTAAACAAGCAAGGTAAAAAGTAAGACTTATGACAGCCCCAACAACCAGTGGGGTAGTACTGCAGTACTTTGAAGCAGAAAGTGAACAGTTGTATGCATGATGTGTCAGCATGAGCTGCCATATAACCACTTCATCACCTGAGAGGCAAGAAGACTGCTGGAATTAGCAAAGCTAACATTAAAAAACTATTAGTTATAAACACACAGTGTTTAGTTATAAACGCACATTTTCGTGACAACAGGGTGGCTGTGGCTCAGGAGGTAGAGCAGGTAATCAACTAATTGAAAGGTTGGTGGTTCGACTCCTGGCTGCTCCGATGCAACCCTTAGAGTATGAATGTGTGTGAATGTTAGATAGAAAGCACTTTGAAGTAGAAAACAGTGTTTGTGTGAATGAGTAAATGCAAACATGTTGTATAAAGCAGCTAGAGCAGAAAAGCGCTAATTAAGAACTAGTCCATTTAATTTGATATAATTTGATTATATATATATGCTAAACTTCTGTGTATGATGTTTAACCTCGTCACTTAATTTTTACTCAGTTTATAGTGTATTCTGAGTGTTGTCTGTCATTTAGCTTAGTAAATTAGTCCAGTTAATTTTTTTACTCCAATTTAAATAACTAGTAAGTTAGTCACTAGGAACATCCCTATCCTACACAATCCTACACAGGATTACAGCTGGCAGCACCACTTTTTCTTCCACACTTCAGGGTTTTATTATCCACCAGCGAAAAATAAAGCAGGAGGATATTTTTGACAAACCGTCCATCCATCCATGAGGTTTTACATTTCCTGTCTATAGACTCTAAAACCATAAGGAATAGATCCATGAAATTTGCCATATGTGTTCTTTACTCTTCAAAGATGTGCAACACCTTATCCATAATCCTGGATGTTTAGTACCCTTTGTACACTTTGGCTGTATTTATCTGAAGGGGGTAGTAAACAGCATGGAGGCTTTCAGGCTGCTAAAGCTGTGATAATATATGCAGCCTGGCTATACCTTCTTGACCATTACTGCCCAAAGAGGAGAAAGTGATTCCCTATATCTAGCAACTGACCTAGGTCACTGAACACCTGGCTGTAGCTAGATAATAAGAAACTGGGGAATCTCAAATTTCTAGGTAAAGAACCTGTCTGTTTATTGTAAAATCAGTTTGCTGCCTTATTGATTAGTCCGTGATGCCAACTTCTCATTGGCTGTTCATGTTGGTCAAGGATAACTTTATGGCCATAAATCAGAATCAGAATCAGAATCAGAAGGTTTTTATTGCCATATGGGTGAACAGGTTCACAGCCTTAGGAAATTGCTAAATAGTACAGTCTTTGACCCCGTCATTGAGCAATATTAAAGCCATACCTACTGCTCAGCAGTGTTTCTCAAATGTAAACAACATAGTTGGATTATGTTTTGTACATGGTTACTGTATGATTATAGTGATGTTATACGTAATGCATTGATATCAGCAGATTATGTAGTGTGGGTGCATTATTTAGTAATATTCCTTGATTTAATGAGTGTTGTTAATATTGAAAACATATTTTTGCTGGAATATATATTACGTCTTTTCTAACCCGGGGTGACTAAAAGTATTTACCTCCAAATTAGAACAAAATAGTTTTGAAGAACATAATAAAATGCTTGCTAAATGGTTTTCAATTATGCAAGGATACTGTAACAGTCTGTTCTTGTAAAGAGAGCGTGAAGGTGACGCTGTCATTTTACTGGTCAGTCTACATTCCTGCCTCACCTATGGTAATGAGCTCGGGGGGGGGGGGGGGTGTTGTTCTTTCCTTGTGGAGGCAGATACCCACCCAGACCAGGAACTGGATAAATGTGTATATTGTACAAATATTTTTCAAGTAAATTTGTGTGCACAGTTTCTGCAGCATACAAATACATACTGTGTCCCAACAACATTATTCCTAGACGGCAGATAAAAGTCTTAACCTTGCCAGAAAAAAAACGTACCTTCTGTACTGTACATAAACTTCACAGGAAGATTCTACGCTGCACACTGCAGTGTTTACCTGGTCCACTTTTAGTCAGCACTTTAGCCCTTTGAAACTTGGAAAGTTTCTGCGTCTCCCTTCTCTTCTTGGACTGGAGTGTTGGAGGTGTTAGGCGCTAGAAAAAAAGCAAGAAGAAACATCATTTATTTTTGGTATTATCCCTCCCTTGTGCCTCAGTTGCATCCCCTGCTGCCTCTTATCCTATCTTCTGTTCTTTACTTTTGAAATGTCTTCTTCCTCTTCTTTGTAAACTCCCACACTGATTCTCTTCTAAAGATTTCCACTGGTCTGCAGTGGACTTTTAAGAGCTTGTTGACAGTAACAGACCTTAGTACTCCAGAGAAAACTGGCTATGCTGCAGTGTTGTTGCAGTGCTGAGAGGTTCAGAGGAGCGCTACATAATTACTCCCTTGTCTAATTAGTGAGAGTGTTGTGTACACGCTGTACACAGGCTGATGGGACAGTCAGGCAAGCAGAAGATATGGAGAAAGAGAGGTGTGTGTACGTGTTTGTGGATGTTTGTGTGTATTTACGGGTGTTAATGAGAGTGTGTGTACAAGGTTGGAGTTCAGCATCTCATCTAGCATCAAGATGAGAGGAACTGAGAGGAGCTGTCTAATCCTCCTGATGTGGCGTCCTGGCCTAATTGGGATATTTACTCGGTAATTAGCAGGTGAGAGAGACACTGGGAATGTAATTGGGAATCTCAATGACGAGACACATTATCCAGACAGTCAGCTCCTGGGCTCCATACTTCCTGCAGCCCATTAAATGCACCCTGGGACAGAAGAAGAGACAGGGGAAGCCATGAACAGAGGAAGAGAAAAATGGTGGGAAACGAGCTACATGGCTAGAACAATGCAATGCAAACGGCTTATAAGAAAAATAAGAAAACCATATGTCAGCATCTAGTGAAGTGACACTGTGTCATTTCAAAAGATGAAGCAGCATTTATCATTCCCTCACATTATTGCCCCATAGATAGTCTATTAATCTCTGTCAGCTGGATCATTGTCTTTACATCTGTCCATCAGCGCTGAATAAGCGATGCCTTTGATAACTTAGATAGCATACTGTACCAATGGGGAGGCTTCACAGTGGTGCCTTCAGATGGTCTGAAGTCTGGATACGTTCCAGTGAGGAGATTTCAGCTCAGTCAAATGAAAGACTTCACCCTTGTGATTTTGTGTTTCAAATAAGACTGTAGGCAGTCACTATAGAATAGAACGCAGGCTCAGCTTTTTTCCCCATGGGAGTCACAGTCTGTGGCCACTGCTGTAGGAAGAGAGAGCTTTCTGCAGATGAATAACTGCACACTGCTGTTTTTTTTTCCTATTACTGTCTTTTACAGAAAGTGTCCCAGTATACCATTATCGTGCAGGCCACGGACATGGAGGGCAACCTGAACTTTGGCCTTTCCAACACAGCCACTGCCATCATCACTGTCACGGACATCAATGACAACCCTCCCATGCTGACCTCCAGAACTGTGAGTTATTACAAATGAGGTAATGGGGAATGGGTAACAATTCAAAGAAATAGAGGACTTGGGTTAAGAGAAGAGGGTGGAAATCATAGGAATCTGGAGAAAAAAAATAAGAAATATTTCAAACAAGGAAGAGAGGAAAGGAGGAAATGGATGGAGGGAAAATGAAAAGGGGGGAATCAACACCATTATATTGTTACAAGGAAATATTTACACAAGGACAGCGAGGGAGACTTATAAAGAATAATTGCTCATTTTCTTGTAAAGAACTGAAACACACACGTGCGCGCAGACACGCGTACTCATGAGTCATGAGGAATAACAGATCCATATCATTGACTTTCATGGGCAAGAAAACTAGAGCCAGCAAATGGTTAATGATTGTTGTCATGATGGTGATATTTAGAATGATGATTACATTACAGAAGGTCATTACTGAGAGCAAGGTAAAATTAAAAATCCAAAGTACTGCAATATATGTAATATATTATATTGCTGGTGGTGCCATTCTGCAGCATCATCACTAAATCAATTAGTGAGGCAGGGTATTTCTGCTTTGACTTACACATATATATAGATTTTATATGGTATATATTCATTGGTCTCAGAACTATAAAATGTTTAGATGCTTGGGTGGAACAGCTGAGATGGCAGCTCAGTCGTTTTCATACTTATAGCTGGAAACAAACAAAAAAACAGACCTATTATTTTCATGGTTGGAAATACGTTTTATATGATGTGACAGAGACATACATTTGTTTAGAAAATAAGAAAGTGAAACCATTTTCCTGCACTCAACATGTTTTGTTTTGATGAAACGACTGCCTAGGTGTCGGTATGATTTCAGGTGTCAGGATTATTCAGGATGTGTGCTTTCCTGTCATTAGCGATGAGAGCCTGGGTCTGTTGGATAGATAAGGTGCTTAGCTTTGCAACTGCTGAAATATTGACAGAGGCAGTATCAGCCACACAGTATACTGTACTCAGCTCTTTGACGTGGTAGCAGAAGTTTTAGCATTAGCATTTGCCCTGGGGGCTATTAAGATCCTTATGATGATGACTTAGCATTGGCGGTAAGCATATGTCAGTCATCAGAGAACCGCTACATCACACACAGCAGGACACTGAGAGGGCAGAAGGGAGGAAGACCATACAGCAAGGCAAGGGTGAGGAAAGAAAGGAAAAAGTAAGGGAAGCTAATGAGCGGACCACCGTGTAGACTCAAAGATGGAAAAATGGAAAGGAAAAAAGTGATGAGAGAATGATGGGAAGAGAAGAAGGAATGAAGGATTATTTAGTCACAGGAGCTATTTTGTACAGCAGCAGTGATAAAGTGTAGACACGGCCTGTTGTAAATCAGAGGCCTCTCCTGACTCGGCACCCCCTTACTGCATTAAGATTCTGTACTGATGGTGGTGTATTGATGATAGTGGGCAATAATAGATTGATATTTTCTGTATTCCACCATGTTTAAGTGCATTTCCATCAGCGTCACAGAGGGAAGTTAATACTATCATGGATATTGATGATCAAGTTTAGCGGAGGTTTTGGAGCCACGATGAGCAGAGCACTTTTACCCACTCCCTTCATAAATCATCCGTTTTCGTGGGGGTATAACATAAAAGCCATTTTGTTGAGAATGCAGGCCATTATGCAAATATTTAGTATTTGCAATAAACCCCATAGATCTTTCAACGTGTCCCAGAAATATAAAGTTTGGGGAATTTGTCTTTAATGTTGGAGATTAATATTTCATCATGCCTATCAGAGGCTGGCCTATTTTTCAAGTCAGCAAAGGGTGGTGTATGGGTACAGATGGGAAGACTCTGGGTGCTTATTCAGGGCTGCATACATGCATTCATGTGGCATCCGTGGTGCAGATAGATGAGATAAAATGAAAAATGTTATTCATCTCTTTTGTTTGTTAATACATACACCTCAACAATGAGTACATCTGATATGGTATAGGGTGCCTTTTGGATATATGTAGAAACCTAAAGCCAAGAAATCAGGGTGTCACCGTGCAGGATTCATTGCAGTGCTTCCTTGGCCTCCTTTAGCTACTATCCTAACAAAGCTTATTTGATGAAGTCCCCTGTCACTTCTCCGCTTGCACTCGTAACTCTCTTTGCCTCCTTTAGTCTTTCTCCACAGCCAAAAAAGTGACAGAAGATTCGGGGTGTTGGCAAGACGTGGTTTGTCAAGTGTTGTGAGAAAGCCAAAAGCACTGTGTGCCAATCACAATCAGAGAGTCCAGCAGTTGGAGACAGTATCATATACAAAAAAAGTGTATGATCAGAGGAAATCTAATCCTCCGCCTAATTACTGCTATAGAGTAGTTCCATGTTAAAAGTGTAACTAAGTGCAGTATGCTGCTAGCATCAATAGGAGCCAAAGCACTGTTTGTGTAATCAGTCATTAAGACAGTGAAAGAAAGAGAACAACTCCAGGGCTTTTCTAATATTTAAATGCTCTCTGTTCCATCCATTATTGACAGTAAATCCAGCAACCATCAAAGATCACTGACATTAAAATTCAAGTTTTGAATACAGAGCATTTGTAAATGATAATTGGAAGGAACTTCTGGTTCAAGAGAGGAAAAATAATTACTTCAAGTACTTATCAGAAAGTTTATTCAAAGATCTAACTCGTACAGCATTGAAATGCTCTTGTCTCCTTGAAAATGTTCACATCAGCTGCATTCCTAGACTAATTTATGCATTATTTTGTTCTGTTGAAAGGCGCACTTTATTGCAGTGCCTCCATCATAGGAATTTAAAACTTGTGAACACACTTGCTATTGAAAATTAAAGATGACAGAAGTGCAGTAATTAGAGGTTACTGACTAATGTTCTTTGCCCTTGACCCACGGTTTGTCTTTAAGTTGATATTTTCACAATCTTTAACATTTCACAGTTTTTTGCAAAGAACACTTTGAAATGTATATTTTTTGCATGTGAGTAAACTGATAAAGTCTTCTCTGGAAAGCATTCCACATACAATGTGGGGAAAAACAAGACTTAATTTATTCTATTTTAATTCTAGATATGATGTATCAGGCCTACCCCTCTTCCTCTATAAAGAGATAATGAGACAAGAACGCTCATACTGTGGCGTTGCTAATCAGAGTTGTGGTGGACCCTTCAAAGCCTTCCATCAGATTTGATTAACACTTGCCCTTAGTTATTACTGTGTGGTGAGAAAGAAGATGCTCCTTAGGGAGCCTATAAGAACCATCTCTGAAGTTTTATTTTATTGAATTGGCATTGGGGAGTCCCTGAACCAAACCACAGTAATAAACCACATGAGCACACACATACACACTCTGACACTAACAAATGACAGCCTGCCTATCCAAAGCAGGCAGCGCATCAGGACCACCCGGACTTGTCTGTTGTCTTAAGAATGTCATTGAGTCTCTGAACAGCTCTCCTGATGCAGCCCCCTAATCTGCCCGCTGCTGTCGGCTGTTTGCTGGGTGATGCGAGGTTTGCCAGGCAGGGTATTATGATCCGATGGAGTGTTTGGTCTGGGGCTTTGCTCTTTGATATCCTCACATAAGCAGCTCAGTCGCACTTCCATGCCTGTTACCCATGTGACACGGTAACTGTATGGTACTACATGCCTGTTGCCTGCAGATGAGATGAGGACATGCCAACATGCTCTAACCAAGTAACTGGTTAAGAGTTGACGGGATGTTTGTGTAGGTGGGGCTCTGGTCAACTTGTGTTTTACGAGTTTTGATGGAGTCATTGCAGTAGGTTTTTGTGGGATTTATCACTGAGTCTGTACAGCTTTGATGAATCCCTAACATAACAGACGCATGACAGACAGCAGCTCACTCCTCATCAAGGCTTATCAGGACAAAGCACATGTTTTTGTACAGGACAGGGACAACTAAAAACCACTTACATACACTCAAACATCTGTTTTAACCCTCCCAATTCCTGGTTCTTTTCTCCTTATCCATTTTTTTCTCCCCGTGTCTCTCTGGCTTTTTAAGGAATGAAATATTATTGCTCATCAATGATGGGTAATAGCAATGTAGAAAGCAGTGAAAACAGAACAACGCCCCTGTGTGCGTGCGCTCACCAGTGTGAAACCGTGTTTACTGCTTGTTTACTACAGTGGTAAAAAGCAAATTCATTAAAATTACTCTACCTGAAAACCTGAAAGGAGGACTGTTTCTATAAAGACAAATGAAAAAAGGAAGATAGGCACTCAGTGGCTTTTTGTAGAAATTGCCACACTCAAACGGCTCAATGCATCCTAAACGATCACAGGCACAGTAAGATATTTCAAAGCAATGTATCACAAGGTAACATTTCACTCTGCTTTCTACAGTTTTCTGGAGAGGTCCCAGAGAACCGAGTGGATATTGTGGTGGCTAACCTGACAGTTATAGATGCTGATCAGCCACACTCGCCTAATTGGAATGCCATCTACAGGATCATCAGTGGAGACCCTTCTGGGCACTTTACCATCCGCACCGACCCTATTACCAATGATGGCATGGTCACTGTGGTAAAGGTAAGATCCCAGTCTAGCATAACATGCTCTGCCTTGTCCTTATGGAGGTCAGTGTAGAAGAAACACGCTGATTTCCTCTGTTGAATGCCAAAGTCTCTCTGGATTTAGGTGCAAGCTGTAATAATAGACTATAAAGTTAAATGGGGACAGATTGGGGTCTTTGTCTTTCATGTACCCCTTTATGTCCAGGTTGAGGGATTGGAGGGTGCTGTGCCCTTCAGAAACAACCCGTACACTCACACAAAGCCTTAAACACAATGGCTGGTGAGACCACTGTAGCAAATTAGGTATTGATTTCTCAATTACAAAGGCAACGTTTTTTATATACTCATAATGTTGTAGCTGCTGTGGTAAATGACAGCAACAACAAAGCCATGTCTTGTAACAGCCTGCTACGTTACTGTTCGACCTCTCAGTCAGAGGCTGTCCACATGGTTTTAAGCCATTTAGAAAAAAAATACAAAACTCTCTCCAACAGAAAAAAAAAACTCTGTATAAAATCAAATCAATCTGTGTGTGTGTGTGTGTGTGTGTGTGTGTGTGTGTGTGTGTGTGTGTGTGTGTGTGTGTGTGTGTGTGTGTGTGTGTGTGTGTGTCCGTATTTATTGTAGATGTGTGTCCCGTTGAATGGCCCTTAGGATTTGCATTTCTGTGGCCATCCTTGTGTGGCTTGCTGTAAATGTGCTTACCGTGTTTCATGGGTTTTGTAGAAATAACTGTTTTATTTGACCCGGGGGGTATTTTCACCATGTATCTGACTCCTGCAAACTGCATATCACATCACACAAGAATCTGGAAAAAAAAAAAAATAGCAATAACATCTCCTTATAATTCCCTTAGCACCCTGAGCAATGAGCATTGGCATTTTGCTTCTCTTCATTATCTCTAGATGACTGCCTTTTATAATCCATTCCTCTCACTCCCTGATGCAAAATTCAGCAGGCAGCCGGGTAGCCCTAAGCTTGCACAGGGACCCATGGGAGGTTATCAGGAAATCATAAAATAAGAGACAGGACACCCCCTGGGAAGAAACAAGCAATAGACAGTCTCAACAAGTAAACAGGGTGCTTCAGCTCTCTTTGTGAAAAGGGAGACAGAACATTCACATCAGACAGCTTGTAATAGGTAAAGTCAAGAACCCATAAGACTGGTGCTACCTTGTTTTTCCTGTTTTTTGCCAAGGCATCTGTGGCTGCTAGTGCAGACACATCGAATTACACTGACACCCAGGTGCGCGTCAGAGAGTTCCACAAGATAGTTGAATTCTTCTGTAAACAAGGGATGAGGTTTTAACCTGATCATGTCATACATTTACACTGCTCTCTGTGGATTTTATGGGACGTATTCTCATTTCACGTCATGGTAATAAAGCCAGTAAACACATAAACACACAAAAACACACACACACACACAAATAAAGCCACTTGGTTCGAATGAGTGCTTAAGTTATGTAAATCACAGCTTATGATAAACAACAAAGATGACAGGGGAAGTGGAAAGGAGGAGTGAAGTGAGGCGAAGACACATTTCCGAGGATTGAGAAATGCAGCCCACAGAGAGCATAGATCACAGAGAGCCAGGATAGGGCAGATGTGAAAAGACGAGGGGTTGGGAAGCTGAAGTCCAGCGGAACAAATTAGGCAAAAGGGAAAAAGAGAAAAGAGTGAAGCGATTCAAGGAGATGTAAGATGTGATGGCTCATGGGCAAACGATGCAAGCCATGTTATTGACCTCTCACCCCCCTGGCTTCCCTCAGGGTGTGTGTGTCTGGGTATGTATGTGTGTTTTAGTTAGCCTACAGCTATACTCTAGACCTCCCTGTGCTTTGAATACCACTGGCTTTAGATCAAAGCGCCTTGAGCGTGGTTAGCCTGTAAATGGGCTCCCAGTGCTCCACGAGGTCACACACGAATACACACCAGTGTGCTTACATTTATTTATACTTGCATGCATGTACACAGGGAAACTGTAGCGCCGGCACAAATACCTCTACTTCAGTGGCCTTGTCGACCAGCCTTTTTTATAACGCTCATCTTTTTATGTCTGTGCTGTGCTCTCAGACTGTCTACTGAATAACAGCGAATTGATGCACCATACAGATCCACTCAAAGTCATTAACATCATCATCAGCAATGTGTGCTTTGCAGCAGTAATTGTCATCTGGCTGTTTAGAAATGTGCAAGAGGACGCTACAAGCAGCGTACTTGTTCTCTTTTTATTTCCTTGCTTGCTGTCATTTGAACCTGATTGTGTATTCTTCATTAGGAGAGCAAAGAACTGTCACTGTGGTTTAAGCTCAAGTCTCAAAGCCCCCTGTAGAGTACACATGGACACACTTTCACTCAAAAGGAATGACAACACACCATGAATAGTACCAGCCCTGCACTAATGTATGCCTGTGTGTGTGTGTGTGTGTGTGTGTGTGTGTGTGTGTGTGTGTGTGTGTGTGTGTGTGTGTGTGTGTGTGTGTGTGTGTGTGTGTGTGTGTGTGTGTGTCTTTGTTCATCAGGGGACCACTTGACATGACATATGTTCATTTATCATGTCCCTTTTCATCAGCAAGGTTTAATGCATATTCCCCAGGCACAGGCGGAAAAGAGAAATGTTGACAGGGGTTTTTACACTAATCAGCATAATGATTATAGTCCATGCATGATGCTTAGAATTAATAAATAAAATTAATATAATAATGCAGTTCATAATAGTAATAATCAACCTATGTCATTGAAGATCACTTTTTCCAAACTAAAACTTTCTCTGACTTTAACTCTATAGCCTGCGAGGTTTAGTTAATGTCTATGAGCAGAGGAGGTTGGTCACCTCTGTAGTATTTTTTTTATTACACTCACGTTCAGTACATGTTAAGGTACATAATGCAGGTTCTTTTATTCTTGGACATTTGACTTGTTTAAGGACAAGAATTTAAGAAATCTCAAAGGCAAGCAAGAGAAAATCTACTTTTCTTAAAGCACTGAGAGACAGAACAGAACAGACTGTAAGGTAAAGTCAATAAATGCAGAGGTAAATGTACAGTGGGCGATACACATCCACTGGATGTAAATTCATGTACAAGCTTAAAGGGATATTTGGTTTGTGGAATGCAAAATTACTCTAAAGGGTTTGTTTTGCTGTCGGTAACAGTGTAACCTTATAGATTATCTTTCAATAGCAGTAATCTTACACAGCATTGGCCCAGAATAGAGCATATCCTCAAAGAGAGAGAGAAATAGCAAAAAATAACAAATACTATGATGAAGAGACAAGAGCAACCTACACACAAAGGAGATAGAGAAGTTGAAGCAAGCAACAGCTTCATAAAACTTCGACTGTTTCAACTGTGTTTAGACCTCTTTTCCTTTACAGTCATTAACTCTTTTTTTCCCTTTCTCCAGCCAGTAGACTTTGAGATGAACCGCGCCTTTATGCTGACAGTGGTGGTGTCCAACCAGGCCCACCTGGCCACTGGCATCCAATCCTCACTCCAGTCAACAGCTGGTGTCACCATATCTGTCCAGGATGTTAACGAACCTCCTTACTTTCCCACAAACCCAAAACACATCCGGTTTGAGGAAGGTGTCCCTGCTGGGACCAGCCTGACGACCTTCTCGGCGTCAGATCCTGACAGACTTCAGATGCAGCAGATAATCAGGTATTGAGTGAGTACTGAGAGGCAGATCAGTCTACAGAATGGGAACATTCATTAGGTACATTTCAATAACAGTTTAATTTTGATCTTGTGTATCTTTTAGATCTAATTAGATAACATTTTTCTATGTGGTCAGGCTCTATTGTCTAATTACTGTAAGTCTGGCTATCTGCTTTTTAAGCACAAACCTGGCAGAAATGTCTCCATATGCACCAGCAGTGGGCTAAAAATCATCTCAAATAGGTTCCATGTCAGTGGTTAGAGGTCAAAGTTCAACAAGAGGACTATATTTTGTCATTACCCATCTCTCAAAATCTTACTGTGTGAAGTTTATGAGCCAACAGAGATCTCTGGGTAAGGAGGGTAAGAAGGTTAATAGGGAGCAGTAGCCTCTGGGGTAATCAGATGTGTGTGCATTCTGTAGGTTGCATGAGCACATACATGCAGGTTCGCACACACAGACTCACACAACATGACAGAGAGAGAACAAAAGAGATGGAGCGAGGTGGGGGCGGTAAAGAGAACAGCTGGCTGAGGCCCAAACACCTGACACAGCATTATGTCTACCTGCAGTGTTCGTTCTCTGTGTTAAGCCTCTCTGGATTTTAAATGTAAACCAACCTTTAAATGACCAGCAGGCCTTTTCTAAATCCTGCTGTCAGTTTGACAGCACCTGTGACTGCACTAGGGCCCTTCAAACTTAGATGTGTTGTTCTATGAAGAACAATCTGCTCTGCATTCTGCATGAAGAGAGAAGGCTTTAGATTATGTTCATACAACTACAGAACCCATAAATTTCCATTTGTGCCTGTAGAATGTCAGTACAGATTATAGAGAGTGCATTGTGATTTATAACTAGAACAGAAGAGTACACAATTAAGTTGATAACACGGATGTTTGGCGTGACATTAACACCACCTCCTTCTAGCCACCTTGCACTTTAACAGCTCCTTCCTTCCCATTTCTCTGGGGAAAAGATCTAAACAAATTTCCCAGATAATTTCACAGCAAATGAGAGTAAATTGGGTGTACATTATAATTTAGGAAGATTCCAAAGTCACCAGCTGGGCTCTTTCTCTCTCCCTTGCTCTCTCCTCACTCTCCTTTTTCTGTTCTCTTTCTCACTTTATCATTCTCTACTCTGTGGATTTAACTCAGTGGTTTCCACCGTCTTTTCCGTGACCTGTCAAGGCTACAGTACATCTTGGATCTAGGTTAGCATTTATACTAGCATGCTTGGCACAGTTCCACTGACATAAACACAGACTAGATCTCCTTCCTCGGCTCTCATCACATGAAAAGCAAAGACTGTAGAGATGGCAAATCCTCCACCTCATTCATTTGGTTCCATCTGGACAGGATTACTATCAATCCCACTGCTTTTTACCTTTTCCACAAAAGGTATCTACTCTAGACCGTTGCACAAGGACACCAGTTATCCTCGTTCTTTTGAAAAATTGTAAATTCAGGGTTTCATTTTTGCCATTTTTCTCAGTTTTATCACACAGAACTGATATCAATGTACAAACAGTATTGTGCATAAGTCTTGAGCCACCTGTTGTGTCTTTATGTTTTGCTTCCCAGGAGCCAGACTTGTAATTTTCTTTTTCTTTTTTTTTTTAATTGATCTTGAGCAATAGTTTTCCAAGCTTTCTGGAGACCTCTCAAAGTTTTTCTTTGAACACTGGCTGCTTCTTCACTCATTTTTCAGAGGAATGTTTTTTTTTTCATTTGTTAAGCCACTTAACACAGACCTATGAATCATTCAAGCACAAGAAAGGCACCTAACTCAAGAGATGAACCAGTGTTGTCTCTGCACATAACAGACAACTTCGCAAATAATCTATTTTAAATAATAATATATATATATATATATAAATATATATATATATATATAAATATATATAAATATATATATATATATATAAATATATATATATATATATATATATATATAGCAGATGAACCATATCTGACAGTCATGTTCTTAAGACTTAGGAAAAAAATCCAACAAAGACCTGACACAAGAACTGAGAGCACTGGCACTTCAGTGGATCCACAAGGCAGCCGGCATCCAAGTGTGAGCTTGTCTAAGAGTTCAGGTTGTGTTGAAGAATAAAGGTGGTCATACCAAATGTTCACTTTCAAGTCCATTTGAATTCCACAAACTCTGTTTTTGTCTTATTTACTGTATTTTTATTTACAGTTGTGCTCTAAAGTTTACATAGCCTGGCAGAATTTGTGGGGTTTTTTGGCCATTTTTCAGAGAGTATGAATGATAACTCACTGGCACTGTGACAGGCTGGCAACATATACAGGGTGTACCCTGCCTCTCACCCTATGACAGCTGGGATAGGCTCCAGCCCCCACATGACCCTGACCAGGATAAGTGGAAGAGGGAGGGAGGATGGATGGATGGATGGATGGATGGATGGATGCATGATAACACAAAAACTTGTCTTTCACTCGTGGTTAGTGGTTGGGTGAAGCCATTTATTATCAAACAATTTTGTTTCACCTTTTTAGATCAAAATGACAACAGAAACTGCCTAAATGACCCACTCGTACCACCTGTGGTCTGCTGGTCAGGAAGCTGTAAACCCACCTGCACAGGAATGGGCCCAGGCCCAGGTCTAACAGCTTGGAGACCAGTCTGGAGGGGACTATGGTTTTGAGCACAGCTGTATGTCTGCACAATTAAATTTTCTATTTTCCTAGCAAAATATAAAGAAATCAGGGGTGGCTCAAGACATTTGCACAGTACTGTACCTCCAAACCCTATCAATCTACAGTAATAGTCAACTGTCGTGTCTCTTTTAATAGGAAAGACTTTTATATATTACACCACATTTTGTGCTAGATGTACTGTAATATGCTGTACATGTCTTTGCATTTAACAAAACACTGTCTCTCTTTATAAACGGCTGATGGTGAAGATACATTAAGAAAACGCAGACATGAAGAAGATTTAAAGGGAGCCCTAAAAGTCAAAAGTAAGGTGAAATAGGACCTAAGGGACTGTAGAGGAGGGAAGTGGACAGTGGCTGAACATGGTGAGCTGACCTCAGGTCAAGGATTGAATTTGACAGGTGCTTGTCAATGAAGGGACAGACTGACAGTGTGAGATTTGGGAAAAGGCAATGTGTACAGGAGCGGGGTAGGGAGAGGGAGGAGGAATGAGGTATCATGCATCACCTGTCAGACACCCAGCCAGTAAGGTCGAGACATGGGACTGGAGACACTGGCATAAGTGATTACCCAAACCGCCTTGGCTAAGCTTGAGACATGCATTTTTCATCCTCAGGGTCGGGGGTTTGAAAAATAAATGTCATACCTCTCCCTGCTGCTTGCTAAGATCACTAACCTGCCAGGCCTAATCATACATCCAGCTGTACTCACACACCTACCAACTCCCAAATGAGAGAAGCCTTGTGGTAGAGGAGAGCTTCGGAAAGCATGGGAAATAAGGCACAGAAACGAATAGGAAAAGTTTCACACACAGAATAACATTGAAACCAAATTTCATATTCCAGAAGAAGAGAAACAAGAACTGTTTACCTTTACAAAATGACAAAAAAAAAAGGATAGCACTTCATTAAAAAGTTAGCAATGGTGACAGCCAGTTGCCCACTGTTATCTTGTTCACAGTTGGGACTTGTAAACAAAAACACTGTGGGTGCTTTCCCTGCCATTACTCTGATGGCCAGAGCCCTATTGTTTGCTATCAGCAGAGCTATGGCAAGTAAAAACAACACTTTTAAGCCAGCCATATTCTCCCCTTATCTTTTTTAGAAGTACCTAAGAACAGGAGTAGTGATTGCAGTGAAATGCTGAGTCATTGTGTTGGAAATTGATTGTTCATACAGGACTTTCTTGCTTCAGATATGATTTTACACATTTGTAGTGACTGGTGTTGGAGAGAATTAATTAAAGTGTGTGGATGCTGTGTGAACAAACCTTTGTGTTACGGCCTTTATCATCAGAAGGCGTACGTGCACTTGCGTTATCGTGGAACGAGGGGAAGAATAGGTGCATGGGCATTTTAGAAAAACATGACTCCACACACAAATGTTTATCCACTGCCAACTTTAATTCTTCTCTGTCCCTAATTTTAAAAGGTCGGTTATCCAAGTGAAAAAAAAAAAATGTTTTTGCTTTGGCACTGAGCTGTGCGGAAAATCTTTGCCCAGATATTGAGACGCCGACCTTTGAGATTTCTGAGTAAAGTTCCTTTGTGATGCTCACTTGTCAGGTATATTGAAAAATGCATTTATAATAATTTCTGCTGAATGTTAGATAAAAAGATTGACACCACTAACATGTCTGTGCACCACCTACAATTAATATTTTTAAGATTAAATGATTACTGTTAACATGTCAATTCTTTTTGTACACAAAAGTGAACTGTAAGAGCAGCAAATTATGTTTCTAGTTATGTGCTTTTTGACTGATAGTTTGCCAGATAAATAACAGAAATTCCAGGGCTTTAAACACTCTGGAGCAGTTTTTAGGCTTTTACTCAAAAAAGAGTTTGTGGTGGTGAGGCTCGAGTCCAAGGCAGACAGGAGGCAAAGCTGGGAGGTGAACAGGGCTGAGAATGGCGGTGGAGAGTGGGCTGACAGGTGAGTGTGGCAGAAGAAACCACAGGATGGCTGGCAGGTAGCTGACTGGTTGCTGGCTTGCACATGAGGAAGATCTGAGGCACAGAGACAGCACTTGGTTAACACGAGAGAGAAATACACAAGGAAACAGATCAGAGTTGGCCTGAGCGTTAGTTTACTGCTGAAGCTGACAGAACAATCTGGTGGAGAGTGGCTGGAAAAGCAGTTGGTTTAGTGAGCTGATGAGACACAGGTGTGCCAGCCATGGATCAGGCAGGAGCAGGAGAGAAGCCACACCCAGGGAAATGAAGTAAAACACAGACAGAGAGATAGAAGGGAGAGTAAAAATTTTGCTTAATTTAGCTTCATATTGCCAAACGTGAGCAGGTATCAGTTAACGTTCAGCAAGAGTAAACATATTTACCTAATATGCTCAAAACCATGTTTTTTTCCAGACATGATATCCCCTAGTATTTGGGAGAACTGATCCTTTAATTTGCCTCAGCTCATTAACATGTACACCCATTTATCTGTCCTCCACTCCAGAGACAGAGAACATTTGTCAGTTTGGCATGGTCAAGTCAACAGAAATGTAGTTGGACAGAGAATAGCAGTAGGTATCAAGTCAGTCTTAATGAGGACATTAAAATCAGTTCAGCCATGCTGCTACTTCTGAATGTCACCTCTCCTATCCATTCCTGATCACCCCCCCTTCCCCCTTTTTATCCCACCCTCCCACCGTGATGGACTCACTGTAGCCCTGGTGGTGATTTCACTGTCTGCCTGTTAGCGGCTGTGGGCTTGGCTTGCCTGTGTGAATCTGTCTAGAGTGTGGGAATGTCATCTCTGTGATCCCCTTCCCCACACTGTGCTCTGCCTCGGATCATGCCCACTGCCTGCTGGGAAAATCCCACCTCAGTCACTGCAGGATAGAGTTTATAGTCTCTGTCCACCCCCACCCACCCACCCCCATTATGCAGTATTTAATCGAACACAAATAAACAAGCAAGCTGTACACTAATGGTGAGTTAAGTACAATTCAGTAAACATAAAAGCAGGGCTAAGGTCAAATCCATTTCAATTTGGATAGATTGAAAAGCTGGAAGTGTATGTCGCATAACAACTTGC
Organism: Archocentrus centrarchus; assembly: GCF_007364275.1. NCBI lineage: Eukaryota > Metazoa > Chordata > Actinopteri > Cichliformes > Cichlidae > Archocentrus > Archocentrus centrarchus. The sequence continues at coordinate 13,437,919 of NC_044352.1, forward strand.
CCCCCCCCCCCCCCCCCCCCCCCCCCCCCCCAGTTAACATTCAATAAATGAAATGGAATTGATGCAGAAACATAGGTGTGCAAGGCCATGGTGTCACATGTCCACAGATGATGTTTTGTAGCACAAGTGAGATTGCAGCCAACAGAGGTGGCTGTTGATGAACTCTGTATGAATGAGACATGGATGAGAAGATACAGATGGAGCTAAAAAAAAAAAATAAAAATTGTATGAACACAAAAGAACCTCAAGTCAAGGTGAGGCAACATGAGTGGTGAGAGCTCGAATAAAAATGAATTTGTGAAACAAACCAAAAGAAACAAAAGCCAGCAAAACAAGAACAGTGAGACTGCCATTCAGTCGTGGAGATGATCCCTTATTCCTTCTCTGCCCTTTACCCCGGGGGGGCTGCTACTTTACTGTTTGATGATCAGTACCAAGATCCCATCATCCTATCGCCACACTGTAACAGATTCCCTATATACACACACACACACACACACACACACACACACACACACACACGCACACACACACACAGACACATTTTCAGACATGCAAGCATTAAAACATGCATGTATATAAACCTTTCAAGGGTGAGCTTAAGCAAACGCTTCCAGAAAATGGGCATGCAAAACACGCACGCACACACACACTTACACAGGCAGCTGCATCAGTGCTTAACTAGGGAGGTAATTGACTTCAATGCGTGGTACACAGGAGTGAAAAATGAGGTGAAATTGACTGTAGACTGCATGCTCTGGAGAAGAAGTCGTTGAAGAATTAAACTGTGTGAAGGTCAGGCTGCCGTGATTTTTTAGAGCGTGTGTATTTGGAGCCAATCTATGTATGCACAGATGCAAGAGAACATTTCTAATTGCTTGTAAACAGGGAAACGCCGAACGTTAACTTCTCCATCGATCTGTAATTGTGTGTCTTTAGGTATTCAAAGCTGAACGACCCTGCAGACTGGCTGTCCATCAATAGAACCAACGGTCAGATAGTCACCACAGCCATGCTCGACCGGGAATCTGTCTATGTAAAAAACAACATATATGAAGCCACATTTCTGGCGACAGACAATGGTAAGAACCTCTTTTAAAGTGCATTCAGAGTTTGCTGCTTCCTGCATAATATTTTTTTTAACACTTCTACTACATATATCTTTCGGAGCCCCCTAAAATGAAGTTAACAGTATTATAAATTAAATTACTGTTAATATAACATTACTTTCTCTGCTACAAACTATCATTTTCACACTTTATATCAGAATGTTGGTTGATTTTGAAGAAGTTTAGAAGTTTTCTCTCTATAAACATTTCAGTGTGCAGTAATTTAGGCATATGAGCTGGCACTTTTTTTATAGTATAATATGCACCTAAATATAAATTCAGTACACTTGAAGGTCCCTTGCAACCACAAATTTTATAGAAATGTGATATAATCCAGAGCCCAGAGCTGTAAAGTGTAACTGAATTCTGTGTGTTGTATATGCAGTATATCAGCTGATTAAAAACTGAGACTTTTGTGTGGATTTAGAAGACTATAAAAGCATGGAGCTGGGCTAGAGTTAGAGGAAATCCTGGATTTGCACAACCAGTTACACTGTTGAGCCTCTCTTATCCTGTGTCCAAGCCTTCTTCTGCCTTGTGTTTTGTGCAGTTTCTGTGGTATACATTATTTGTTCTGCCAAAGAGTTGAAACTCAGGCATTACAGAGCACAAACTCAATCACAGCAAACAAATAACTTTTTCTCAAGTGGAAGTGAATGTTTCTTGTTTTCTTAAGTAAAACGGGAATGCTATTTTCCTTCCAAATTGCCTTATCAGTGACGTGCAGTGCACTGGCGCGTTTATCTTAAGTTGAGCTGGCTTTGAAACATTGGTGTGTTTATAGGTGTTAGCACGTGTGAAGGCACTAATTTGAAACACATTTATGTGAGCGCGTGCGCCTGTGGGTGTGTGTGTATGCACATGTATTTGTGATGACTGACAATGTCAGACACGAAGATATGTAGCCCGCTGTGTGGATACAGGGAGACGCAGCCGGATTATAGGTTTACATGCTCCTGTTGTTTTTTCTGCTTTTAATTCCTAGTCTTCTTTATAATCATGATAATGTCACCGATTTCCTGTTGTTTGGGTGTTTTCTTCACTTCCCCATTGTGAAGTACACCTTTTCGACATGGATGTTTCTCCTAGGTTTGGCTGATAGTGGGACTGTGGCCAGAACAAAAGAAACTAGCAATTCTTTTTCAGGTTATGTGTGTGTGAATGTTTGTATGTCTATGTGGGTCTTGCCTGAGTGCCAGCCATCACAACATGAGAGGGATTATGGTAAGAAGTACTATGAGACAGTAAGGATAGTAGGATGGGACATGAAGAGGTGGTGACAGCATGGTGAGAAGTACACTTATTACACCCCCTCGATGAAATCTGACCGCTTCAGAACCTTTTAGCTCATTTTCCTTTTAACAACCTATGGTATTGTTTATATTTATGCATTCTTCAAAGAGCATATGGTCAGCTTACTACAAGTCTTTTCACCATGCCTCGCATCTCTCATCCGCCATCAAAAAAAAGGAGTTAATACAAATCCTTTTGAGGAATTTACACAAACATAATTATTTATTTAGCTGGTTAAAACCCACATAATTCTCCTATCAGCTGTGGCAAGCTGCTTCCACATGTCCCCCATACATGGCTAGGATTAACAAACCAGGAGAATTGGTAAGCCTCTGTGTGTGTGTGTGTGTGTGTGTGTGTGTGTGTGTGTGTGTGTGTGTGTGTGTGTGTGTGTGTGTGTGTGTGCGCGTTTAAAACAGTGCATTTATGAAAGTGTGTCTCTTCCAGAGTATGTACATGGGTACAATTTGCATTTAATACTCTACATTAGCTGTTTATTGTTTATTTGTACAGGGACACGTATGTAACATGAACCATGCCACACACCACCACATTTATGGCCTAAGCTAATTTGCAATGCTGTTCCTAGATGTGCTTTTAAAGTACATAAACCTGGGCAACACATATACGGCATCTAATAAGAAGAAATGTATAATTACTATCTGTATGCTTATAACATGAATAATAAAACTAGATTGCAACTAGTTTTATGACCCTCATACTAATGGCACTACTAAATTTTTTTACCCTTTTATTTTAATGTTACATTTCCTTAAATACGTGTCTGGCTGTGGAACCACACACTCACTGGCTAACATCTTGTGATTGGCAAGTCATTAGCTAATCAGCCTGCGGATTCATACCACAGATAATCCTCCATATTTACAGAGAGTATCACCAAAATTTACAGAATAGACCTATTTCTAAATTCAGTGTTACCCAAAAAAGTGGCAGAGCCCATAAACTCAGAAGGGAAGTGTTTACAGAGGTCAAGACAGAAAGTCATTTTCCCATACGCTTCTTTACTGGACTGGAAGGGTTTTTTTTTTTGGTTTTTTGGGTTTTTTTTGCAACCACCGTTATTGCCATCTGGTGGCCTCCAGATAGAATACAGGTTTAAGACTCTTCTACATTGGTTTCATTTTTCCAATCTGGAAGGTCAATCCATGTTTTATACTGTCCATGTAGACATCTATTATACAGTCTGTGTGATATGTTAATCTTTCTTATGGTTGTTCAGTTAGCATTAAAATTCTGTGCTTTTACCATACAGTGTGGGTTTACCTACGCAAAGCTGTATGTAAGTTGAGCATCTATACTGGCATTATAGTAGTGTGTTTGTGCATAATTTGAAAACTGTTTTCATTTAAACACATTCTGTCCAGACATGACAGAATTTTAGGTAAAGTAGGTTGGTTATCAGATGTCTCTAGACATTGAAACTCAGTACATCCATCAGTGACGACTTGATATGTCTTTATTAATCACTTGAAATTTATGAAGCAATCTTTGATATAAATCATAGTATTACCAGTCAAACAGAGCTCAAACTGATAACAGACTCACTCCAGACCCCTGTCTTCAGCTATGTCTCACCCTTCTTGTGGCAAATGTCTTGCTCTGTTGCCACATTTAATTGGCAGATCTGTAAGCTTTGCATAAATCTTTGTAAATTACATTGCCCTTATCTCATGCCAGAGATGGGCCCTAGGGTCGCTTGATTCCATGTGATGACTGGGCCAGTGGGGCATGACAGGGAAATGACTCCTAATTGGGGGAAGCTAAGGGCCGTCACCCACTGACACACACTCAATAAACAACTGTGAGCTTTATACTGCTAAGTGCCCCTTTTTCAGATGTTTCTGTGCCACATTTTCATGCTGCACATACGCATTTGTGCATTCATCTCTTTGCTTAGATATCTCCCTCCCTGATTGTTTAAAGTGTCTATTTTTTATTCCCAATTCTCCATAATGCAGTTGCTGATGGTCTGATGCTGTGTTCAGTCAATGCAAAAGCTTCTAGATTGTGCCTGTAGATGAAGTGTGAGCGTGTCCGTGTGCACCAGTGCATGTTATTGCACTCCAAGGCTGACAGTATTGTAGTTGAAGTAGCACTTACAATGGCATGCCTATATCAGTATCAGACCAAGTTGCCTCAACAATTTTCACAGACTTACAATATAGAGTCAGTACAACACTGGTGTAAAGTTTAGAGCAACTAATTTTCATAGCTTCCTATTAGGTAGTAGCTGCAGATTTGTGATTGTTACCTAAAATGTATGCAAATATAAAGAGTCAGTCCAGTAGTACAGTCATTGAGAGTTCAACAAAGCAAAAAAGTCACTTAGACATGTAGTACAACTTGATCACACTTTGAAAATGATTCACCGCTGCTTTCACTTTGCAAGAGTACCTTTATTTTACATCCTAAATGCTTCCTTCATGCGTTCTAAGGAGATTTACTCTTAAGACATAAGCACATAAGCATGCACTGTATTTAAGTGAAGCACTGTGTGCAATGAGAATGTTCTGTTTGTCATTTCAAAATACACAAATAGTTCTTTAAAGGCCCCTTTGCTTGAAATATTGTCCAAAAGCATAAATGACTCTCACTGTACAGTGTAATACACATAGACAGAGACTTGTTTGATTGTGTTACAGTCATCATTATTGTACCTCCAGACTATTGGATGTGCTGTGCCTCCATCTGGATCGACTGTGAGGGGTTTGATTTTGCTGTAAGCCTAAAAGAAGAGCTGGGAAGCACAACTGTCTGAAGTATTTCTGTCAAGTGTAGAAATTCTCCTGCAGCTCCACAGTATTCCTACCTTTTTATCATCATTGTGAATGAACAATGCTCCAATCACCTCTTCTCATTCCTTTTTTGTATCTCCCTTTTTATCTTCTTTCATTATTTCCCTCACTTCTGCCAGCCTTCAACATCTCTCTCTTCCCCCCTCAATCGTCCCTTTCACTGCACACATCTTCTCTTGTCATGTTTTCCTCCTGTCATGATATTATTTTTTTCTTCTCTCTTTCTGCTCTAAGGCTCTCCTGCAGCCAGCGGCACAGGCACACTGCAGATCTATCTGATAGATATTAATGACAACCCCCCAGCACTCATACCAAGAGAGTCTCAGATCTGTGAAAGGATGTACAGGAATGTCAACGGTGTCAACATCACTGCTGCTGATGCCGACACAGACCCCAACGCTGGACCTTTTGTCTTCGAGCTGCCCACATTTCCCACCACCATCCGACGCAACTGGACAATTTCTCGGCTCAACGGTGAGGAGTCATCATTCAAGATAAATGACAAATAAAAAAAATACATTTTTTTTTAATGTTTACACTAGTTAAGATCATTGTTAAATACTGTCACCACTGAAGTTCTGACCATACACTTACATCAAAAATCTCCTTATACTTTATTAACCATGTGCACTTTCATGTGCATCACTGTGCAAAAGTGTTGAGTCACTCCTCAGTCCTATATATTTTGTCAGACTTTCTAAAGTGGTTTTGAACAATAGGTTTTCAGGCTTTCTGAAGGTCTTTCAAAGTTTTTATTTAGACACAGGGCATTTTTTCACTCATTTTCAGTTCAGTTGTACTTTGAGCCTGATGCTTTTTGTTTGTTTGTTAAGCCACTTAAGAACTATTAACTTATAACTTGGCATATCTTGGCATGGTGTGCAGTATGTCCTTAAAAAATGTGAGGAAACTGGACAAGTGGAAGACAAAAGAAAAAGTGGCAGGTCTAAAAAAAAAAAACTATTTGTAGCAGATGAACAGTATCTGAGAGTCATGATCTGATCTGATAGATGCATCTGGCCCTTCAGTTGTTCAATCTACGGTTTGCCAAAGCCTCATGAGAAATGGCTTCAGTGGAGGGGTGACTGTTAAGAAGCCATTCTTAGGGAAGGAAAACATTGAGAAAAGGCTGAGGTATGCCACATTACTCAAAAACTGTGTAAATCAGTGGCAACTGGTCTTATGGAGTGGAACGCCACTTGATTGGCAACACCTTCATTTTTCAGTATCACGATCTCAAACACACTGCCAATGCAGCAAAAACACACCTGGATATATACATATATACAATGGCTTCCCGAGAACCTGGACCTTAACATTGTTGAAGCAGTGTGAGATCATCTTGACAAACAACTGAACAAAAGGCAGCCAACATCCAAAGGAGAGCTTTGGGATATCGTTCAAGAACTATTCCTGCAGACTACTTAAAGAAATTACAAAAAAGCTTATTTAACAGAGTGATGAAGATAAGGGGGGGGGGGGGGTCATACCAAATATTTACTTTCAAGCTCGTTTGAATTTCACAAACTCTTGTTGTCTTATATACTGTATTTCCATTTATGTTTGTACATGTTTCACAAAAATCACTTCACCTATTTCCCATTTTTCCTAGCAAATTATAAAGAAATGAGGGGTGACTCAAGATTTTTGCACATTAATTTAAATGTTATTTTAAAAAATTAAATGCCTATTGTTAAATGTATAATTTCAGTCAAGATATCAAGATATCATATGTAATGTATGGGAGTGGTATTGCATTATATTTATCCTGTGGTATTGGGTGCACAGTGTTCAGAATTAACTGGTGGTAGCCTAGGAAAAAAAAGATTTCTGGAGAAATAAATGTGATTGTTTGTGGTATCTCTTTCCTTTTCACTCTGCACAGGTGATTTTGCCCGTTTGACTCTACGATACCAAATATATTTAGAGCCAGGAGTGTATGAAGTCCCCATAATTGTGTCAGACTCGGGGAACCCTCCACTGTCCAACAGGTCAGTCATCAAAGTTAAGGTGTGTCCCTGTGATGAAAACGGAGACTGCACCACCCTCGGGGCTGTGGCAGCTGCTGGCCTGGGTACTGGAGCCATCATCTCAATTCTCATCTGCATCATCATACTACTCAGTAAGTACTGAGTTCACCCACTATGCTTCACTGCTCTCAGACATGTTGCATACCCACAGTACCAGTCAAAAGTTTGGACACATTTACTGTGAAAAAGTTCCCTTTGATTCGATTCCTCCAAAAGAGTATTGTACAGGGCACAGACATTAAACATTTAACACTGCAATAACGTGAACAACAGTTTGTATAATGGATAAATGCCTGAAGTGCTGTAATCCGCTCCAGCATCTCTAGACGAGATGTTTTTTGTATTCTTTTCCTGGTGGGGAAAATCTGCTGGTATCTGTCTCACCTTTAATGTCAGTGTTTTACTTTGTTGCCGTGCTGCAGTTCAAGCTGTGGATGGCATAACAGCAAGCCCAATAGATAAATTGACCTCCAACTGTAATGTTTTTACCAACATTTTTCTTAAATTTTATATTATGTAGAATTTTCCATTATTTTACAACTGCTATTGACTCACAGTGACACACAATTCTAATTTAATCTATTTCACTTGATTTACTGGAATAACGCACACCAAGTTTTGAAATCTTTTTTCAGTGATGGCATACAGAGATCACACAGATGAATGATATAAAATAACCACAAATCTAAATAGATAGATAAGACTAAAAAGAAAATAAAAACATGAGGATAAAAAGTAAAACTCAATAATAAAGAGAGCTTGTGCATCATGATTCATATTACTGAAACATGTGTGGTATGATAAAGTATGGAAAGGTTACTGTGACTGTGGTTAAAGGGCCTGTTTGGAGGAAATAAATTATGAGTAGCAGCCACCTGCCTGCTGGGCCCATTCATCCACCATGCTGCTCCCTAAGCGGTTTTGTGTTGGAATAGCTGTGTCATTGTACGTTGCAGTTTGTCATGTGAACACAAGCTTAGGTTGTTTGTTCTTGATGGACTTTTATCCGTTAAGAAAAATTGGAAAAACCTTGCTCAGGATGTATCAGTAAAACCAGCATTTAATTAAATGTTACCATTCCAAGTCCTACACTAACATGGTAAATGTAATAAACACTATAAATGTTTAAAATCTGCATTTTAGCGTCCCATCTTCAGCTTTTAGCACTGCTGTGCTTAAATACAACCTTGCTTGTATTGTTTAAGTAGGGCATAAAGTGTTTCCTGATTGTCGGGTTTTTGGTTTGTTTTTTTTGCAGGTTGTTGCAACATACCTGGAAGGTTTTTCATATTTATGCGTGTATCATTGCAGGCATGGTGCTGTTGTTTGTGGTGTGGATCAAGCGCAGAGAGAAGGAGAGGCAGACAAAGCAACTGCTTATTGACCCTGAAGATGATGTCAGGGACAACATCCTTAAGTATGATGAAGAGGGAGGAGGAGAAGAGGACCAAGTGAGAGCCTGAGAGATGCACTCACACAGATAAAGTACATGCTTTCTGTTTCAGAATTTACTTACATTTCTCTGCCCATTGTGCAGGACTATGACTTAAGCCAGCTGCAGCAACCTGACTCCTTGGAGCACATCATCAGCAAGCCACCTGGTGTCCGCAGGGTGGATGAACGTCCCATCATCCCCGAGTCCCAGTATCCCATCAGACCTGTTGTGCCCCACCCTGGAGACATCGGGGACTTCATCCATGAGGTAGATTTAAACACACACATTACCTTTTGCATGCACAGTGGCTCCACTGTCATTAAATTTTTTGACCCCTCACTTTCACTTTCCATATGTCTGATAACTTAAAGTGATTACTTATTTCTGGAAGCTGTTCAAAGTGTAAACTCCACCACGATGATGGGAACAAGTTTTGCTTTATGTTACAACTACTCTCACTGTGCTGGGTAAATTTACACACGCACACGCACACACAAATGAGCACTGTCCACACACACACAGCTCGTTGGCACACTGATGCGAGAAAATGCTGATTGACAAACTTGTGACAACACGTTCACACTCGAGAGGTGTTGGCAGCTGTTCAGCTTTGATCCATCCAGCCTTGACTGTCTCTCTGTCTCTTACACATGTACTCACCTGATCTCGTTTCAGCACTCTGGTTAAACACAAACAATGCAAACACATGGCGTTTCTGCCATGCACTGTGCCCACAGGGGTTGAAGCTTTTTAGGTTTCTGTCCGTAGCATCTCTCATTATGTGACTGAACTGGATGAAGTTCATCGTCTTCACCTACGTAACCTTTGGGTCGATGGCCCCAATTTATCATTCTTGGAAGCGAGCAAAGAATCGTGCCTTGCCAGAAAACATGAACATGACCCCGTCATATCTTATTTATAAAACTGTGTCAAAGTATTGATAAAAAAGAATGATCACACACTGGAACAAAGAGCTCCTGAGTTTTGTATTTGTATTCACAGATCAGTCATTACAATAAAATCGCCTGTCTAAGGTTGCATGTTAGGACATGGGTTCTTTCCTTTCTTCACTTCACTTGTCATTGTTATTGATAATGTTGTGGCCGAGGTTCAGTAACTTTTGGCCTGTTATTAGCAAGAAAAGTTCCACACCCACTGTACATGTTGAAGATTCAAGATTCCTTTGTTGTCAATGTGTAAAAATAAAACACAACAAAATTCTGCACATTACATAAAAATGGAACTGGGATATATATAAAAGGCAGATTAGCACACTTAACCATCAAAGGACACACAGTTATACATACACAGTTCCCGAGTTAAAAAATGGCCACAGTAGTTCTATAAAAATATCGCACTTGTGTAAGAAAATATAGTATTGCACCAGGTGTTGATAGATTTGACCTGTTATTGATTTATAGTGTGTGTGATTTCAGAGCAGAGTTCAGCGCGATGATGGATCCGGGATAAAAACTATGTAGCGTGTGTTTTGATGGATCTATAAAGTTTGCCTGAGGATAGACATTCAAACAGCTGATGGGCAGGATGAGATGAGTCCTTTAGGATGCAGCAAACTTTCTCCAGATATTGCAACCAGTAATATTTAACAAAAGAACTGGCTTTATTTAAACAGGTAGTCTCATTGAGATCAAGATCTCTTTTTCAAGGGAGACCCGCATACAAAAAACATTCAAAAACTGACACAGACAGCTACACAATAAAAGCACACATTATACATGATCACAAGTGAAGAAAAACATGTTAAAAAAAAACACACACAGACAGACAAATACAACCCTTTAAAATGTTCCAGTGAAATCAGAGAATGCAGCTTCATAGTTTTTTTGTAGCTCATTCCATTTATAGGCAGGAAAGTATTTAAATCCAGTTTTTCCATGTTGAGTGTGAACAAGAGGTACAGATAATGTTAAAATGTCCTGCAATCATACATTGTAAGTACCGTGTTTAAATTCAATCAAGGAGCGGCGGTAAGCAGGCAATCTTTGCAGTAGAGCCTTGTAAATAAACATCATACAGCGCTGCTCTCTTCGATTTGGTAGGGAGCACCAGCACGAGTTTTCATAGAAGATACAATGGTGAGTAAAAAAAGAATCGCCTCAGATGAATCATAATGCACTGTGATACACAGAATTGAGAGGTTTCAAGGTGGATCTAGAAGCATGCAAATAATATTACATAATCATACCCAGACAGAATTGTGGATTGAACATCGATCTTATAACGTGTGAATGAGAAACACGATTTCTTTCTATATAAAAATACATTCTTCATCTCTAATTTTCTTGGAAGATGTTCCACATGGTTTTTAAAGTGAGTCTACCATCCAGCCAGAGTCAGCAATCAACAGTTTCAATTTTATCTCTAAAAGTATTTCTAAAAACAACCAATAAATCGTTAAGAAAAGTTCTTTTCACTTTTCTTATAGTTTTCAATGCACCGTGGCATGTAAGATCTTAAACCAAACAGATCAATGCTGAAAATAACCCCTCAACAAAGGTAAAACTGATGTTATACAGTGTGAAGGTCCTGCACAGTTCCTGGGACTGAACTCTTCTAGTCAGACCTTAGATGTTGTGAATCTGTTGGAGCCGATGTCCTATTCCCACTGGGGGGCATTTTGGACTTCATCTTCTCTTCACCGTTCTTCAGATGCTCTTTTGTTCTCTATCTTCTTGTGTTTCTGCTTGCGGATGTTACTGTCAGCTGGGATTGCCACATCTATCACAACTGCCCTCTCCTGATTCTTGTCCACTGATTTATTTAGAATCTGCTTGTTCTTCTGAAAACTGAAGTTTTACAGGGTATTTGCTCTGTTGTCCTCAATGTGTCTAATTAGTGTGCAGCAAAGATGTTCCTGTAAACTGACCGAGCTTGCACTGTTGTGCTGAACTTTGCCAGAGGCATCTCTGCACCTTTGGTCCTGTCTATGGATCTGGTGCTTGTGCTGCCATTATCACAGCCTCTGTGCTGTGTTTCATCTTGCATCATGGCTCTTATCTACTATATTTCTGATGACTGGTAGGGCATACATGTTGAGGGCTTCTCTGCCGTCTTACCCCCTGGAGGTATTGGAGGCCCATTGGCCTATAATACCCAAGTACTTGCAGTTTTCCCATATGTCTGCCATCCTGCCTTCAGGTAACTTCACCCCTTTGTATTCTGGTTTCTCAACATCTGATTCTTAATCCACGCAGCGTCCAGGTCTTGTTCCTGAGGGCAATTTGAACTCCTGCCCTGCTGCTTCAAAGGTGACACTACAACAAAACTATCCAGCTGCAATCTGGTTAAAATAGTTAAATATAGAGATATAAAAAGTATTATATGACAGTAGAAATCTCTGTAAAATTTCAATTCAGTTCAATCTTATTTACATAGCACAAAATCACAACAAACAGTTGATTTAAGGCACCTTATATCTTAAGGTAAAGACCATACATTAATACAGAGAAAACCCAAAAATCAAAACAACCCCCTATGAGCAAGCACTTGGCGACACTGGGAAGGAAAAACTCTCTTTTAACAGGAAGAAACCTCCAGCAGAACCAGGCTCAGAGATGGGGAGCCATCTGCTTTGAACAGAACAAAAGACATGGTATGGAAGAGGACCAGAGATTAATAATAATAACTAATGATTAAATGCAGAGTAGTGTATAAAAAGGGTGAAAAGAGTTGAGTAAAAAAGAAAATACTCAGCGCATCATGGGAACTCCCCAACAACCTAGGCCAGTTCCACAGAAGAGGGGCTTGAAAGCTGAAAGCTCTGCTTCCCATTCTACTTTCAAATACCCCAGGAACCACAAACAGGCCATCAGTCTGGGAGCAAAGTGCTCAATTGGGGTGATAAAGTACTATGAAGCCTGATTTTTCAAGACCTTGTATGTGAGAAAAAAGAGACGTTAATAATGTATAAAGTGATGTAATAAAGTCGTGTTTGATAGCAGAATATATTGAAGTTTTGCTTAGACGTAAAGATGATTTTGTAGAATATTAAGAATGGCTATAGATTAAAGACGCCCACATATATAGTAGGTAATATTCACAGCATCTTGACCAGGCTGATATTAATTTAATTATATAATACCACAGTGTATATACAAAAATACTATAAATGAGGGCATTCTTTTCATTAAGGTTCAGTTCACATACAGGGGTGAGTTTAATGGTTATATGAAATATTACTCAACATTACTAATCACCTAAAATATTGCAACAGTGTAACAACTGACCTCTCCTCTTTCCTGTCCTCTTCAGGGACTGCGAGCAGCAGACAACGACCCCACAGCCCCTCCATATGACTCCTTGCTGGTGTTTGACTACGAGGGTAGCGGCTCCACCGCCGGCTCTGTCAGCACGCTCAACTCCTCCAGCACAGGAGACCAGGACTATGACTACCTCAACGACTGGGGCCCCCGATTTAAGAAGCTGGCTGACATGTACGGAGGAGGGGATGATGATTAAATTTGCCCAGTCACACATGTACACACACAGACACACACACACACACACACACACACACACCCTTGTCCCGTCAGCTGGCCTGCCATGCTCTGACCCCTAAAACAAGGGGCTGTTACATCCTTATTGAACACATGTTCACACTGACCAACGGACTGACCAACCAACCAATCGAATTACCCACCACAGAGGACCAGTGCCATGAGTCAGTTTCGGGTGCTGTTCTCAACCGTCTCCTGCTCTAAGCCTGTCTATGACTGAAATGGAAGCTCAGATTTTCAGGCTTCTCTCGTATTTTCACACTATTGTGCTTTTGTTTTATTTGAATGTTTTATTGTAGATGTAGGTTTTAGTTTTGTCAGATTTTTTTTTTTTACTTATATTTGTGTAGCCTTTTTTTAATTATTATTTTTATCCTCACTCCCCTTCTATTCAACCTGTTCCCCATTCCTGAGGGTTATCACTTTTCCCTTGCTGTCAGCCCCGCCCGACTCTCTGAAGAAGCTTTAGGTTGAGCTGCTTGCTTTGTCTGAGGCAAACAAAAGGAAAGAAAAGGAGAAAAAGAACATCGATATGAAAGGCCTTCCTGCGCGAAGGGCCCTTGTTTATTCTTTCTTGAACTTGAATTACTTAGAACAGAAGCACTGTTGTTTAAAAAAGTGCCTTCAGTGGTGCGTATTTTAGCAGACTCCCGCTAACTCAGGATTGGTTGCCATTTTCTGGGCTTACACGCCCCCATATGACCCCCGACCCTTTAATTCAAACCTCCCTTGTCATTTCTCCCGTTGTACTGCGGGAGATGTCAGTTCAGAGGAGTGGTGACTGGCCAATGAGGGCGCTTTATGTAGACATACTGTACATAGGCCTACAGTGTGTCTGTAACTTACAGACAAATCATTAACTTTTCAAGTCAGGCATATCTGTGCTCCTAGATCACAGCCAACTTGAATGTGATTGATTAAATCACAAAAATACATAACGGGACTGTCTTAGAGAAGAAATGCATTATGTGTCCTTGTTTATCGTGGCTTCAATAGCAGCTGTGTTTGTTTTGAGCTCTCTGTGTTTGCAGCTAAAACTTGATATGGCTTGTTACTAAATTTGAAGATTGTTTGAAGTCACATGTGTTACCTCTGTAGTGTTACTATGTATGAAGTACAGATGAGGGTTATTTCAGAAAATGCATTTGAAGGTCTGCCTTTCAGATAACTTGAGGTCTGCATGTATCCAAAGGTAACAACATGGCTCCAGTTATTGTGCAGTAGAAATGTCACAGAAACGGTATTAACTGTACTTTTATGAAGGGGAAAAAAAGCTACTAGATGACTTCAAATAGCTCTGATAGCATTACTTACAGAACAGTGATCTTGTCCAGGCCCCATTCTGAGTCCCTCTGTCTCCCTCGCTCTTTATTTTTTATTTTTTCCCTTCTGTTGACTCACTGTTGTTTCTCAACAAACTTTTAATATACAAACTCTGGTGCTGGTCCCTGTCAGAGAAACTGTGGGAATTGAGCCTCAGCCAGGGACTTAGTGCCTTCACAATCTGTCTCTTTTCAGGCAGCGTTTCATTCATCTGAAATTTTCTCCTAAAATTTTTGGCTTTGAGTTCAAGAGGTTTTTAAAAGAAGTTAGTAAAAGGGAAAGTCTATAAGAAATTCTGCACTTTATCAAAGCAGAAAAGCAAAACTAAAGCTTCAGTAATAATGTTTTCTATGAGACAGACATTTTGAAAGGCAGTTTTGTTGTGACTTAATGAAAGAGCAGCACTACCCCGGGTTTTTATAATCATATTTCAGGGCAATGTAAAGAGAACTGGGGGTGTGGGGGGGTGGTCTGTGTTTTATTTTATTTAAATACACAAAACATTTCACAGAGGGACCAGACGCTGGCTACGGATAGAAAGGTTTAATCATTCCTTATCTTCTGAGCACCCATTCAAAGGCTTCTCAGTGGTAGCTAGTGTGGATTGACCAGTTCTTCTATAAATTAAGAATATAATGAATACTGGGTAGAAATCTCAACAGTTATCTTCAGATGACATGACAAGAATGATTCTGCACTCTTACTCTTTTTTTTTTCCTGCCATTTTTTCACCTGCTCACTGTTCATTTACTCAGATAAAAACAATATGGCCAAAAGAGCATTTTAAGTATAATCATGAAAAATGATGATGTGACAAAAGTAAGTATGCTTTCAGAGTGGATGTATAGAAGTTGACTTCTGACAAGATAAATGTATTTTTTATGCAAACTTAATAGAAATAAAAAGAGGAATATGATTTAACTATGGACAAGGAAAGGAACATCTATATATATATATATATAATTAATAAAGCTCACAGGGTAACAATCTCTTTAAAATGAGATAGTTGTAACTCAAATCTTGCGTTGTAGAGCCTGAAACCGGTGATGTTCAGCACAGCTGTCAGCTCAGACATGAGAAACTGAGTGGTTCCCCCAGCTTACTGCTGGATAAGCTCTTATCTATCCGACTGCTCCTCACCCTCCAGAATATCTACACAAAATAAACACAGCTGTTACTTTCTGCTATTTGTGATTATTTCTGACATGTGTTGTATATACAGAACATTTTTATACATTTGATGACATGATTTATCTGTTTCTGTGTGGTCTTTGCATTCCCTTTCTCCGTAGTTTTGTTTCAGTCAAATACCTGGCAAATTATATTTCACAAAAAGCCATGTGCATTTAAACGAATCTGTAGGATTCTATAAGAGCTTACAGCCATACTCGTGTCGCTGTTCAACTTTTGCTTCATTTTTAGCAAAAAGGCTCCACTTAAAACCAACTTGTACAGTCTATACTAGTACACACTCACTCCTTTAGGCCTTACTGTATATGTGAGTGTTCTATAATATAGGAGCCCTTTTAGCGTTGTTCTAATTCAGCAGTAAAGCTGCAACTTTACTGATGGCCATCCAGTGTTTGCAGAATAAAGATGTGCTTCACGGACCGCTCGTACTTTCTTATTGGACATTCAGGCCAGATTCAGGGCCAGTCGTAACACAAAGCCCCACTTTACACAACATAACTGACCTTTAGAACTGTGTTGTTTAGATAACACGATGACATTACAATACTGAATGTTTGTCAATGACTCACAATTACACAGCAGCAAATATATCAGTGGATTGGGTCAGGTTTTGGCTCCCCATTTAAATGCAATT
This sequence comes from Archocentrus centrarchus, assembly GCF_007364275.1. Taxonomy (NCBI): domain Eukaryota; kingdom Metazoa; phylum Chordata; class Actinopteri; order Cichliformes; family Cichlidae; genus Archocentrus; species Archocentrus centrarchus. The sequence continues at coordinate 13,454,267 of NC_044352.1, forward strand.
TATAAGGGGAAAGAAAGGGTGTTTGGCCATTACTTGTTACATACCTGGTCCACTTGTTTTATTGATGTTCCTCTACTAAAGGGAGAGAAAGAATTAACAAACAAGAATACAGGAAGAAATATTGCACTGCTGCAGTCCAACCCCAACTTCTGTTTTAGTTAAAGGACATTTAGTCTCACTCTGGACACTGCCTGACCACAGACACACCCATGATGGGAGGCTCCAACAGAAGCCAAACGTTTGTCCTGCAATGGCAAGAATCACAAAGACAAGCAGCAGTGTTTCATGAAAGTTATCCTAATACTATTCAAGTCCAAGTGTACATAATGTAGTATTTGCTTGAAGCTAAAGAGACAAAGTTAGCCAAACTGTAACTGTACAACTGGAGCTTTTTGCATGTGTCTTTTTTATAATGGACAGATGAGTTCTATTACAGTAACCATACTACATTTCAAAAAGTGTTGCAGCCCGCATGACAGGCGCTGCAGTCCAGAAGGCATTCTGGTTGTACCATAGTCACATAGTTTCAAATGGAGGAGAAAAAAAAATTATGAAAAAATAATTGCACAGTTATTGAGTCAAAAGACTTTTTTTGTAAATTGTCAACAGCACAAATATTTTGTATTGTTGTTTGTACCATTTTGTAAAAAAAAAAAAAAAAAAAAAAAAAAAAGAGAGAAAAAAATCAACAAAAAAAAGGGACCGAGTCTGTTGTTTCAAGCGTGTGTTTATAGTGCCACTGCAATCTTGGTTTCCAAATACCGTACAGTACATGCGCAGCCTTGCAGATCAACCTTGTAATATAGACGCTGAGCTGGAGATTCCCTGTCAGCACCATGTGTTATAAATAAAATTTCCCCTCCTTGTAAGAACACTGCCTCTTGTCTTTTCTTTGTCACCCGCTGATTCCTGCAAGCATTGCCATTCCTCATAGTCATCTTATTTTTAAAGTGCTAATGTGATGTAAGAAGCCCTATTTTTCATATCGCTGAAAAGTTTTTCTATTACTCAGGCATTTGTTTTCACAATATTAAATTGTCGGCGTGTTTGTGGGGATAGAAAAGCTGCATAATTTACTCCAAACATGATAATGCTCATATTCTTTAATGTTTCTATTTTCCGGTAAACTATATTAAACACTTTTTTTTATGCCCTGTAAAAGAAGCAGATGTGTGTACATTCACTTATTAAATTACATTTTTAAACACACAAACACCATATGTTCTTTGCATGTAAGTTCCCTTTCTAGTTCTGAAAAAAAAAAAAAAATACTCAAAACAATTCCACAATGTTAGACTCAGAATCAAAGAGAATTAAAAATGATGATGTGTCTTGCCTTGCATCCCTTTAATATGTTGATGATTGAGTGTCGTATTCCAAATTAGGTTTAGTGCCAGCACTGAGAAAAAAAAAACCTAAGCTGAAATGATCAACAGAGGCTGTTCATTTGTCAGCTGTGCCTGACAGAGACATCTTCCAAGGTGAAATAATGAAATATTTCCCAGCTGAAGGAGATGAAATGCAGAAAGGAAAAACACAAAGAGATACATTTAATTCCCTTTATTTCTGGCATCGCATCTTCAAGTAATTATTATTTACACCGTAAAAGAAATTCAGCAATAGTGAAGTGTATAAGGCTGATCAGAGGTAACCTGTAAATATAAACAGAAATCAGTTAGCAATCAATGCAAGCAGTCATAGCAGCATGAGGAACCGGATGAGATGACCCTTACTTGCTCTCTTTTTCCACAGTGGGTCAATGAACCAAGAGCAGACTGCATCTCCTCATTGATTGACCTGTCAGAGCACACCAAAGCACACACAGAAGAAACCCTGCTGGTATACACTGCTTACACAACAACTCATGAACACACAAATCTTCTCTGCAAACTGCAAGAAAACTGATGGTAAATTGAAACCTGCTCCTGCTCTCCGACCAGTCAAGCTGCTGTGCTGACGGGTTGACTTATTTGACTTTCTGACAGGTAAGTCAGAATGAATTATTTCAGGCAGAAGTCACAACATTATCAGAATTGCCCCCATGCTGAATTTTGACCCTGTTCGGGTTTATACATGTGGGTGGTTTACAAGCGATGTAGATCAGAGCTGTAACTTGTTTTTACATCCTTAGCTAGGTTTTGCCGGTCAGCACATTTCCCGTGTCTAGAAAGAGATTAAAAGGTAATAATGTTACACTTGACTAAAAGAGACCTTATCACATATTAGTTCAACATTTCAGGAAATATCCTTATTTGCCTTTTTACCAAGAGTCAGATGAAAAGACTGATCCCACTCTGATATCTGCTCTTTAGTATGCAGGTAGCTGGTTTGCTTGGCTTGCACAAAGATTGCAAGCTCTCCTGGCTGAGATAATAGATACTATTCTGTATATGAATATGTAACATAACCTAATAACATGTTGCAATCTATTTCTTTTAATCCTCTACTAAAACAGTAGCAAGTGAAAACACAAAGGTTTGTCCTTCCCTGTCAGTGTTGGTTTAGTCATGAAAATTAATCAACTATAAGTAAACCTAGCAGGGTGGCATGGTGGTGCGTTGGCTAGCACCGTCACAGCACAGCAAGAAGGACCTGGATTCAGATCCAGGCTGGAGTCTTTCTGCATCTGCGAGGGTTCTCTCTGGGTACCTGGGCATGCCAGTTAGGTTAACTGGGGATTCTAAGTTGGCCATAGCCATGAATAAAATCAGAATAATGCTCAGGCTCAAGTTTGGGAATTTCAACTACTATTTAACATAATCAAAATATATGAGGTAATTTATGAAAGACAGAGAAACTATCATTTATATCACAAATAGTTTTGCAACGCAGTCAAGAGTACTTTGTGGGCAGTGGGTGGTTTTAGACAATGTTATGCAAGACTAACCATGGATGGCTGCTTATTAAAATATTAGTGTTTATTACACTCCAAAAGGAGTTAGACCGCAGTTAATATTCAGCCAGAACAAACACAAGTGATCTGTTTTAAGTCCTAACTCATATGTGAGATTATATGCATGCTTAGGTATAAAAGATAAAGTAACAAAAAAAGCAACAGGCACAGACCCAGAGAGATGGAAATAAAATCATGCGTGAAACTAAGCAAAGAAATGCAGAGCTAGATGGAAAACTTTGGATTCCTTGAGTTTCTAAAATGAACCTTTTGTTCAAACTTTCTTCTAAAACCAAGATCAAAGAGAGGCAACAGAGGCGTGCAAAGTCAGGTGTGAAACCAGTTCACACGGACTGTTAAAGTTTGACTGAAACACAAGTGGGTCAACAGTGAAAATCCTACTAAGCATACAGGATTGAAGCAAAAGCATTCAGCCTCTTGATCACACACTGCCTTAGCTGTTTTGCTCGTATGTTATGGCTTTAATGGATTTGTTTCCTATCAGATAGCCTTACTGACTACAAAAATTAAGATTCACGTAGTAATTTAAATTGTAGGCCTACCAAGCAGCAAATTATTCATTATTCATTTATCAAATCCAGGGTCATGGGGGTGGTTCCAGCTCTCATAAAGCAAGAGGCAGGGTATACCTCAGACAGGTTGCCAGAGGGCTAAGGTAATAATGTTACAGGCTACTATTCACATTCACACCTACAATTTTGGAGTCACCAGTTAACCTAAAATGCATGTTTTTGGACTGTAGGAGGAAACCAGAGCAGGCACAGGGAGAACATGGGAGCTCCAAACAAGGGATCCCCAGTCAGCCAGTGGAGTTGAACTCAGGACTCTCTTGCTGTGAAGCAACAGTGCTAACCACCGTGCCATCCAAGTAGCAAATTGTGATTTTGAAAGTAGTAAAGAAAATGATATAATGTGTAATACATACTTAACAAAAGGTAATATATACAAAAACACCCACAAGTACCCCTCGAAAATTATTTAATTATGGTACTTTAAATTCATAACTTCCACTCTTTCCCTTCCAGTTCTACAGTTTGTGTGCAGCTGCATACTTAACAGTGGATTATTTTTTATACAGCTCGAACAAACAAGATGAAGTGCCTGGTTTAGTTTTGTTCTGTTACAGTAGGTAGATTTCTGTTAACTTTTGGAGAGAGTTTGGTTAGGCTGTTTCTTCCATTTTCCTCTTCATAAACAACATATGTGTTTTCCCATCTCTCTCTATTTAAAACCACCTTGAAGGAACAGCAGCTTCTCTCACACACTTGACATGAAACCACAGAGAAGATTGAACCTCTTTCATTAAGAACATATAAAGTCTCTATCTGGTTCAGTTTCTGTTTTGGCTACAGTCCTCTAGTTCATTTAAGGTACATGTAGACACACTCAAAACTGCTAATTGAACTGTTGCCAAGAGGGAAACTGTCGTCATAAAAAAAAAAAAAAATGAGGACAAGATTAAGTACTGTGTTTCCCATCACTGATCACAGCATCTCATGACATCAATGCGACTGACATCAACAGGAAATGCACCTTTTAAAAACAGCGTGCATGTATGCTGGACTTACAGGTCACCACAAGGAAAACTGAACACTTCATAAAAGCACAAATGAATCATCGAGGGTTCTTGTTCAGCAAATAGGCATAAAAATATTGGGAAACTAATTTACTCCTAAAAAGAAAAAGAAAAAAGCATTTGTGTATTGCTTTGAAACACTGTTTCTAAGAAAGCAGCAAATATAGAAGAATCCAAGGCAGCATTTAGTGATGAGTCTAAGAAACCATCTACTCGGTAAAGGTAGCAAATAAATTGCCTCAAATTGGTACATAATTCATCCATTCGCTTATCCTGTTCAGGGTCGCGGGGGGGCTGGAGCCTATCCCAGCTGTCATAGGGTGAGAGGCAGGATACACCCTGGTCAGGTCATCAGTCTGTCACAGGGCTACCATTATAAATGTCTTCTGCAATTATTCTTCAGAGGTTTGTCAGAAACATGAATGCTTTGATTAAAAAAACTCTGTCTCCATGAATCACAATGGAAATTTATTGCAAAAAAAAGAAAATTGAATTGAATTTGAGCTATTTGATGTTCTACCATAGTCCTGGTGATAGGCCAATTAGACATAATTTATACTAGCAATATAGTTATACTAATGGCATCATAAATTAAGGTAATTAATGCCCTAACATTCCTGCCAACATACTTATCTTCATAAAACACTTGGATGGCTCTTTTTAAACTTCATATTTAAAAGTTGTGATACTGAACTTTGTTAACTTACACTTTGTTGACTTACTAACTTCAGGTTTTATGTGTCAGGACAATAAAATCATCTGGTCCTTACCAGATTAGGTAAATACAACCCCAGATGAACTACAAAACATGACATATTGCAGTGTATCATTATTTATTTAACAAAAACTAAGCTAAAACATAGAAGCTATGTGTAAAAAACTAAGTTCATCCTTACTATGTCCATAGGAATTAAGAGGGAAAGTATTAGCCATGTGCTGCTTGATTAATTAATCATAAGCAACTGTGAGCACCTGCCAAGGAGGAACAACATCAGCAATGAGCTCAAAGATGTAATCGTTGCTGCACATCAATCTGTGAAAGGTTATCAGGCCATTTCCAAAACAGTCTGAGGTCCATCATTCTGCAGTGAGAAACATTATTCACAAGTGGAAAACATTCAAGAAAGTGCGAATCTTCCCAGGAATGGACATCTCAGCAAATTCACCCCAGAGTCAGACAGTTCAACCTATGGAAGCTTGTTTCTGCCACTGAGAAAAAATTGGGTTTTTTGGCTATCCATAACTCAAAAAATTTTGAGTTATGGATGATTTTTTCTTTTAGTGGCTTCCAATGCTCAGAGAAACTAATACAATTTGTTGAGTCATTTGAAACACTGCATTTTAAATTACCCACTCAGTAAAACATGTTGCCCTCGCTACTTCAGTAGTTCAGTAGATGCTGAAGTACATGCCTTACAAACCTTTATTTACATCTGCACCATGAACGCATCACAGGGATGAAAAGGAAAAGGGGATGTGTTGTTGATGTACACTGGTCATGGGATCTTTTTTTTTTTTTTTTATTACTGAGCAAGTATCTCCATGCTGTCACTGGAATCAATGCCAGGCTGCAGCACAAGAAAAATTAACTTATTAAGTAGTAATATGCATTCACCCTGCCTATCCGATTTAATCCCTTGTTAACTGAAGGCATGCTGAAAACTGATTGCCGGAATTTGCCAAAAAGTGATTGCTGTTGTAAACGACTTGTTGGTCTATAATGTGTCAAAAAAATGTCTCTCATGAATGCAATCAAGTCATTTTTAGCCAGAAATAACATTCCTGTCACAAGGTAGAACAAAAAGTGTCACTCATTCTAAAACATAAGTAAATAAATGACAGATTTGTATAGTGCCTTTCAAGAAATCCAAGGATGCTTTACAAAAAAAAGTAAATAAATAAACAGCAAATAAATAAACTCTTTTTCTAGAGAGATCTGTCCAGCAGAAATGGCAACAAATAGAGTTCTATGAAGACATTTTAAGTGGCTAAAAACGACTGGATTGATTATAATGTCGATCACAGTCTAAGTACAATAATAACACAGTTTTAAAGATACTTGCAGAACAAGTCAATTCATTATTTCCTGCTGACTACAGCTTATTTCTCAATATAAGCAAAGATGTTGCACATAAAAAATACATAGAAACATTGGCAGTCACGTTTTGGCATGAATCCCTCTGGCTCACTTTAACGTTTGGCTTAGGTTTTATTAAATAAATAAGGACATGGTGTGATTTGTCATGTGTGACCTAATTTTAAGAACCAGATTATTTTTTTGTCTGATATGTAAAACCTTAGAACTGAAAGATATAGATTTCATTATTATTATTATTATTGCATTATTATTATTATGGCGGCACGGCCACAGTGGTTAGCACTGCTGCCTCACAGTTAGAATAACATCTGAAAGGTCTGGGTTCTATTACCCCCCCCCCCCTCGCGACCCTGAACAGGATAAGCAAATGGATGAATGGATTATTATTATATTTATATTATAAAAACTGCTCAAAAAATTAAAGGAACACATCAATGAGGGAAAAAATGATGCTGGATATCTATAATGATATGGACTTGATAATGCGTTGGGAATGAAATGATTCCACATCGTTTGATAATTCAAACTGGAAAAATGATGCAGCAGACTGGCCTATTTTGCAGAAATTTCACTGCAGCAACTCACAATGGTACTCAGGTACTTCAGGTCAAGGTTACTGAGATTCGAACTCATCCGAGATTTTTAGTAGCTCCATCTATGGTGTGAATTTGTACAGCCTAGGTCACGTTGTTCTCAAGTTATGACCAGCATTAAAGTTTCTGTGGAACAGACGCTGCCAACACCAGCGCCATACTTTAACTTTTTCTTCAAAACAGCCGAGTTAAAAATGTCAGTGGCCTCCACCTGTAAAATCAATCATGTTTTGGGGGTTTTCTCATTGTTGCCCCTCTAGTGCACCTGTTGTTAATTTCATTAATACCAATGCAGTTGAAACTGATTAACAACCCCTTCTGCTACTTAACTGACCAGATCAATATCCCAGAAGTTTAACTGACTTGATGCTATCCTCTGATTAAAAACTGTCCCTTTAATATTTTACACACCAGTACCTGTTACCCTATTGAAATAAAGGACTAAGGATTTGGTGAACTAACAAATGTCCAAGATAACCTTGTAACAAAAGAAGTCAAATCTTGAATCACTGAACAACACTCATGATCCAAATATTAATTCCCAGAGCCACACCACAGGGAATTTTCCACGTTTTGCATTTGTTTAATTACTTTTTTTTTTATCTTAGATTAGAAAGCAAATTTCTGCAACATTTCAGATTCTCCATAACATCTTTTAAGTAAAATCTTCTTTAGATCTGAATAAACCATCAAGCACCCAAGAGCATCACAGGTGTGCACAAAGTGTCAAGCTTTTTGATCTAATGTTCAAGGAAACTGCCGTTTGCTTTGATGATACCACCGAAAATATCTTACTGAGCTGTGGTTTGTCACTTGGAATGGTTTTCCACTGATGCTGCTTTCTCACAGGCCTTATTATGGTCACAGGTGATCATGATTTAGAAGTAATGACCCATGAAACAGCATTACCAACGTGGCATTATGAAGACAAAGAGTCCATTGATCAATCAAAAATAAATCTGTTGGCAGTAATGGCAGGAAATTTGTCCTTTGTGAAATTAAAGAAACCTCCTGTGTCATCACAGACCCTAGCGTTCATGTTTTGGTTGATCTTGGATTTCCACTACTCAGCACACACTGGAAGCAAAAGGGGGGAGGAGAGAGGTGGTCCCTCAGGACAGAGAATCAACCGTTGCCTACATTCTCTGCAGATAATTGAACAAATTAGCAATGAACAGCTGTTACCTGTTAAAATGACCCGCTTTCATTTTATCACCATGGACAAGAGGTCTGATAGCATCTGCATGCTGCAGCTGTCAGCCATTCTGATTAGGTTGCCAATTCCTGCTTTCAATATATCATGACAAACATAATTACCTCAACATCTCTTTTTATGGATTCTACAAATCGCCTGGTGCACAGAGCATGCCAAGTGACCATCAATTACAGCCACAGTCTGCTGGTAGCACGACCACTTGGCTGCTACGACTTTGTCAACCTCCTTCCTTTCAGAGAAAAGATGGTCTTTAATGTTACTGTAGCTGGAAGGCTATTTCACTTTTTAAAATTAAGATAATAGGGGGTACATGAACTTAATGGCCTGACCTCAAAGCCTCCCTGCTATGGACTTATCAATGGTATTACCTCTTGCAACCTCGTGAAGTGGAGAGAGACTACTTGCTGTGACGTTGTCCTTTTGCTATTCAAGGAGAATGAGTTCAAGATTGGAGACTTGGGCAATAATAGCCATTTATAAAGTTTTGGCATTTATACTGTTGCAGTTAAGTGGCTATAAAAGAGTAGTTAGAATCAAAAGTGTACAGGTTAATTGCCTTAAAGTGAATGAAAAAACTGACCCCATGGTGATGGATTTTAAATGTAAGTGCATTATGAGGGTGGAAATTTCTGTTGATTATGTGAAAAAAGAGCAAAGTTAAATAAAAAACAAAGAAAGAACTTTTTAATTATTAAGTCTCCTGTTAGTTCTGATGAAATAACAAGTTATTCTCCAAAATATTAGACTGTGAAAAAAAAAGCAAATTAACAAAAGCTGCTAATTTTCTTTTATTATAAAATGATGAAATGACTGCGGAGGCTGATGTTAAAAGAGTCAGTTGGTCACATGGGTTTTATCAACACAAACTCCCACTCTGACTATTACAGTCTTTACACTCTTTATTTTGGTTTCAGGTCTTTTTGGCTGCTCAAGAGTTGGTAGAGAATCAGTTCTAGTATTCTTGAGCAGCAATATGTAGTAGTGGATGCTGATGTGGTTCAGGAAATGGAAAGAAATCCTCAGGATCACACATTGTTTTCTAAGACTGGCATCATTATAAAAAGATCACAGAAAAGAAAACGTTAACCAAAGCATTTTACAGTTTTCCTGTTGTTACTCTGATGGTGTCCTTTGGCGCATGCAAAGAGATCAAAATGTGAAATTTGTAATTAGTTTCTTTCCAGAGCAGAGCAACAACCCAGAACAAACTATAGCAACAACTCTCTTACGGCTGTATGTAGATGTTTTATGTGTTTAATCATATCATTAGTTTTCCTGGATGAGAAAGATCTTATGAAGGAAAAAAAAAAAATTCACTGCCGCCAGCTTCAACCTTTGAAATACTGGACATTATTCCATGTGCCAAATCATGCCTCGTCTTACAGGCATCTCAAATCCTCCTCCTCGATTATGTGGTCACACAGTACACCAATCAACAGATGACCTTTTACTGTAGGAACAGTCATAAACACAGCAGGAGGAATGTGGGTGTGATCTGTAGGCTAAGCAGTCAGGGAGAAATGATGAAGTAGAATGGACTGGTTATCTACAGATTGTCTCATTTGTGCAGAATAGTGATTTGGAATAGAAATCTTTTGGATGACAACTCCATACTTGGAAACTTCCAGCTCTGGACTGCAGTGATTACACAAACCATCAAGAAATCTTAGAAGAACTAAGTGATAACAGAAAACAAGCCAAAGGAAGATAGAGACTCAATTAGTTAAGTCCCCAATAAGGTACACTATAAACCCTTGAGACCCTATTTTTTGCAGAAATGAAGAAAATAGAAGATTTTCAACTGAGAAAGTGAGTGCTAAGGGTATTTAAAAGTGAGGCATTTCACACCCAGCAAAACAATACAAACACTTTTTCTGTCAGGGGTTTTCTCAGCCAGCGTAGTGAAACTTCCCCAATTCCCAACACAGCACCTTCAGTTTAATGCTTTATATTTTAGTTATAAAAGCAAAGTGTGTATTGTTTCATAAAAATAAAGAAATTGCCTGAACATGGATTTTTTTTTTTTTTTTTTTTATTATTATTCTGCAGATGTACAATAGGATATCTGAAGATTTCATCACAGGACACAAAAGTAACTGCTGCCCATAGTTATTATACTATTTTAATTTGTTGTGAATGCAATTTAAAACAAAACATGCACAGAGAAAAAATATGATAAAGCAATAACTAATACAGTAGCTCCATCTGAGGGCATTTTTCAAACTTCTGTGTAGGTAAGATGGTCAGATTGTGTTGACAGTGTGTGTATGTGAGTGATAGATGGCTGCTCTGTGAATAGCTGTGAAGCATAATATGATTTAAATGTAGGAATGGGATCTAAATGTGATTTCAGATAGTACTATGGGCCCATAGCTTCTCTCCTTTACCCCTGTCCCTCGCTAGCCATAATGTGGTCATCTGCAGCTCTCCTCTCCGGGGTGTGGTCTCACTGACCCAGGAGGCCATATTATCACCTTCAATCTCAGCCTTTAGACGCCTCTTTGAAATGACTCTCAAATCAAAACACTCCACCTGCCAATGCTGTCCCAAACTGTGGTTCTCAGAAAGTATGAAGTGACTACACTCTGTTGATGTGGTGACTGATGAAAAGGAGTGGAAACTTTCACGATTGCTTGCCATGCGTGATTATGTGGCTCTCTTGACTTGACTGTTTGAACCCCCTCTCATTTCTCTTGAGATCCCACTCCTCCCCTACAGCGCAGTCACTCTCTGAAAGGATTAGAGGAAGAGTTCACTTCAGGGGCATCAGGCAATCTGCATACAATAGCCCACCACAACTGTGTATAAATCAACATTGATGTAAGACAATAAAGTCAATGCGGTGTGGCTATTTGTTTATTCTTATTACACAGAGCTATGCACTTTGGATCATTCAGAGTAAATGCATTACTTAAAGAGAATTCAGAACACAGACTGCCTATGCCATCTCTATTTCACTCAATGTGTTCCCCATCTGTGTCCCCAGAGGTGGTCCAGCAGTCCACTAAGGCAGCCATTAGACGGATATCCAATCAGACTTGGGCCATTCGCTTTTCCAGCATCTTCTTCTGTCTGCCACAACCTCAGGCTATCATAGAGGAAATGAAAGTCACTGATGGAGAATCTGAGGTAATGGTATGGATAGATAGATGACTGGTCTGACTGTGTCTGCAAAGATCTCTCTCGGTGTATATATATATAAACACTGACATGACGGAAAAACCACAAGATAATCACGCCTGCTTTGTGAGGAGTAATGTCATCCAGTATATAAGAAAATTGCATTGGGGGAGGATGGTTATCAGTCAGAGTTGTAGTGTTATTGTTAGCGATGAGAGCTTGTCTAGGTCCAGATTGATTTAATGCCGTAAAGTTTCCTATACAGCATGGAGCTTACCCTGACCTTTCAGGGGAAAAATTTCATTTTGGAACCTGCCTCCTGTGTAGCTGCCAAGTCACCAAGGTACTGTTAGCCCAAGCCCAAAACCACTCCAACCAGTCAGTCATGAGTGGAAATAACCAACTGGCTCTAACTTAAGAAGTTCAACATAAATGCTAAATTCTATTTTTTCCAGAAGATCACAACAGAAGCAATAATATTCTTTTTTTTTTGTTCAACAAGTACTTTGATATATGCAGGGGAAGAATGATTTGTTGAAATCTGCTGCAGATAATTTAGTGCTTTTAAACACTGTACGTACACCCCCAATTAGAGCCGATAATTACGGCTGCTGTTTGTTTCACCTCTTTGAATTCTGTTTTCCAAGATCACTTTGCGATAGCAGAGACACTTAAAAACAAAATTGCTTCCTACAAGCACATTGTGTCTTCTCATGCTGTCCTTCATAGACACACACACACACACACACAAGGTACTGCCTGTCAAAAATAAAGCAGCAAACAGTACAAGTATTTAAAAACCTGAATGTCTCTGATAATAATCCTAAACCAAACCTTTCAGATCTGACAGCTGGAAAATGTCAAGACAGACTCGATTTTTTTTCCCCCTAAATTATTAACATGGAAATGGAACTGGCATTTCCGATTCTGCAAGATAATATGTAATCTTGACATTTATCTGTTTATAGATTCTACATTTAAATCCAATCTTTGATATTTGCAGGCTTTTGTCTTTTTAGTCTGCGTAGGAAAAACATTTCACCGCTGTGCTAAAATAGACACAGCGGGTGTCTTTAAGTGCAGCCACATTTCCAACAATTGGGATGCTGTGAAAACTGTAAATAACAGAATTCAATAATGTGGAAATCTTTTGAACCATATGTTTGATTAAAAAAAAAAAAAAAAAAAAACAGTACAAAGAAAGGATATCAGATGTTCAAACTTGGAAAAGCTGGAAAAAATGTTGAATTTAATGCCAGGATTGAACAGACTGTCAGCTGGACACTTCTCTCAAAGTTTTTCCAGCTCACTGTTACGTTCTTACCTGGAAACAAATAAATAAACAATAAGATAGGCTTTTATTTCCAGTCTTTGATTATCCATTATTGTTGGTGTCTTGATATTTTAGAGGGCCATAAAAACACCTCTTTCCAATAGCTTGACGCCGACCTCCAGTGATGGGAACAGGGTTCAAAATACAAAGCAAAGGTTGTAAGACCCAAATGTCCATCAGGCAATGCCTACCGAAAACACAAACAAACTCTGGCATCAGACTTGCTGGATTTTTTTAACTCATGCTGAGTTTCAACTAAACACTAAACTAAACAGGTACACATGTTGCTGTTTTTTCCACTGTTGCTGTGGGGCACACTTATTTATCTGCTCCAATCCCTGTGGTAAAGTTGGTAGCCAGCTGTTTAACAGTGGCGCATCTCACTATTGTTTTGTATTGCTCTGAAAATACACTATTAAGCAAACCAGCAAGGGAAGAAGACACAGTGTACTTTATACTCCGCTTTTGTTGATAATGAGGTTTGATGGCAAAGCCTTGCTAAAACACACCAAGAATACAGTGCTGTGGGAAAGTATTTGTCCCCTTCCTGATTTCTTTTTTTTTTTTTTTGCATATTTGTCATATTTAATTGTTTCAGATCATCAGACTAAATGTAATATTAGACAAAGATAAGCTGAGTAAGTACTGTGGGGAAAAGTATCCAGTTCCCAGCTACTATAGGGCAAGAGGTGGGGTACACCCTGGACAGATCACCATTTTGTTTCAATGCTAACACAGAGAGCCAGACAACCATGCACAGCTATGGGCTATTTAGAATTACCAAATAACCTAACCCCACTAACTGTATGTCTTTGGACCGTGGGAAGAAGCCGGAGTACCTGGGGAGAACCCATGCAGATATGGGGAGAACATGCACACTTCACACAGAGAGACCTCGGCCACATGGTGGATTCCAACCCGGGACCTTCTTGCTGTGAGGCAACAGTGCTATCCACCACCTCGCCATGCTTACATCTGGCACAAAACTAACTGCTTTGCTGCTCCAGGATCTGGATGACTTGCCGCAATTTGTGGAACCATGAATTCTGCTCTCTACCAGACAATCCCGAAGGAGAATGTCCAGCCATTAGTTCATGCCCTGAAGCTTAAGCGCACCTAATGCAGATCTGAAACACACCAGCAAGTCCACCTCTGAGCAGCTCAAAAAAAAGAAAAAGAAAAAAAAAGGTTTTAGAGTGGCCTAGTCAAAGTTCAGACTTAAAGCCAATTGCAAACCCTCCTATGTGGCTGAATTAAAATTCTGCAAAGAAGAGTGGGTCAAAATTCCTCCACAGCGATGTCAAAGAGTCATTGCCAGTTAGTGCAAATGCTGCCAAGAGTGGTACAACCAGTTATTAGGTTTAGGGGGCAATTACTTTTTCACACAGCGCCAGGGTTTGGATAGCTTTTTCTCCTTTAATAAATTAAATCTTCGGTGTGTAATATTTTCACCACTAGATGTCAGTAGATTGTAGATTTCGGTCAACTGAGTTCTGTTTTTCTGGCTATGGTGGCTGCTATAGGACAAGCATGTTTCAGTCAGCTAAGAGCAATCAAAAACATTACATTTAGACTGTACCCCATAATGGCCACAAGTGGCTGGCGGTTTCACCTACTGTATCCTCCCCGGAATTTTTCCCTATTGTGCAGGCTGTCAGTCCACTGTTTACCTCAGCTGTCACTGCCAGGTGAAAAGCCTGCACCTTTATTTACTCTGGCAGAGGCTGCAAAACTTTGTGAAAGGAGTCCAGTGCTGGTTGATGAGTCAGTGAAGCTCACTTCTGACCAATGACAGCGATACACAGGTGAGTTGTTGAGGATACTTTTCTGCTGATAATCAGAATCTTTATTGTCATTGTACACAGAAGTTGCACAACGAAATTTAAAATGCATTCCTTTCTAGGTGCCTCAGACAATAAATAATAAAATAATAAAAATATGAGTGATAAAAATGATTACTAAAATACAGTGCACAATAGTAAATTAACAGACGAATCTAGCCCCAATACACACCAACGCACGCACACAGTCAGCACTACCACCCCACATCACTGTCCAAACCACACAGAGTTCAGTTCAATGATAGCCCTGGCATAAAAGCTGTTCCTCAGTCTGTTTGTTCTGGCCTTCATTGTCCTGAAACGTCTGCCTGATGGCAGTAGCTGAAACAAGGAGTGTCCAGGGTGTGAGGGGTCCTGGAGGATGTTCTGTGCCCTCCTCTGGCAGCGGGCATTGAACAGTTCCTGGAGGGAGGGCAGGGGACAGCCTATGATCTTTTGAGCCGTGTTGATGATTCGCTGGAGTGTTTTCCTGTCTGCTGCTGTGCAGCTGTTGAACCACACGCACAGACAGTAGGTCAGGATGCTCTCTACAGAGCAACGGTAGAAGGACACCAGCAGATTCTGGGTCAGATGGTTGCTCCTAAGAACCCTCAGGAAATGCAGTCTCTGTTGGGCCTTCCTGACAATGCTGGTCGTATTGATACTCCAGGTCAAATCATCCTGCAGATGTACTCCCAGGAACCTAAAATCTGAAACCAGCTCCACTTCATCCCCCTCGATGAACAGAGGTTGAATGACATGTGTTGTCCTCCTAAAGTCTACTACCATCTCCTTTGTCTTAGTGGTGTTCAGGATCAAGTTATTCTCACTGCACCACCTTGACAGCCGCTGCACCTCGTCCCGGTATGCTGACTCATCCCCGCCTGATATGAGCCCCACCACAGTGGTGTCATCCGCAAACTTAATGATGCAGTTACTGGCATGTATGGAGGTGCAGTCATGTGTGTAGAGGGTGAAGAGTAGGGGACTCAGCACACAGCCCTGTGGAGAGCCGGTGCTGAGGCTGATGGCTGAAGAGAGGTGGGGACCTACTCTTACCCTCTGGGAACGGTCTGTCAGGAAGTCCTTGATCCAAAGACAGGTGGAGCGTGGTATCCCCAGATCTGACAGTTTAGTCACCAGTCTGCCAGGAAGGATGGTGTTAAACGCCGAGCTGAAGTCCACAAAGAGCAGCCGAGCGTAGTTCCCCCCCTGCTCCAGGTGAGAGAAGGCAGAGTGGAGGGCCGTGGCAATGGCGTCCTCTGTGGACCGGTTGGCTCTGTAGGCAAACTGGTGGGGGTCTAGTCTGGGAGAGAGACTGGAGATGACGTGAGCCCGGACAAGCTTTTCAAAGCACTTCATAACAATTGGTGTGAGTGCTACTGGCCTGTAGTCATTCAAACCTCTGATAGTGTTCTTCTTGGGGATGGGGACGATAATGGAGGACTTCAGGCAGGAAGGGATAAGCGCAGCGGTTAGTTGGATGTCACGTTTTTGGATGCTTGGTGAACAAACTCCTATAAAATGTGAGAATGTAAGTATTTATCATGGGGAAAGTGTGATTTTTAGGACAGTGAGCCTACATTAACAGGCATAATGTTAGCTTATAGCTGCTGTTGTTGTTCAGGGATCACATGTATGGTGACAATAAGTAACTGCAACATAACGGGAATAAATAAGCACGTTTATCGATGTTTTTGTGTGTTAGAGCCCTGACTTCCCTTCAGGAGATAAGGCTTGAGGTGAGGAGGAAGAGATTGTCTCTTTCCTTCACGTTTTTGCTTCTTTGGTGAAGGGGATTCCTTCTCAGATGATCAAACAGGTATGAAGCTTCATATCTTGAGTCTGAAGGTGCAGGCGCAAATTTAAATATCCTTCCACCACACATGAACACCTATGACTTCTCCTGGTCTCTGGTCACATGCATAAAACGCGATCAGTCAAAAAGGAGATGTCCTTCCCAGCCGCTGTATTTGAAGATGCTGGAGGAACATGGTGGCTTCCACAAAGCAGATCCACCTCCTATGTATTTTAATGGATTAATTATCAATTTATGAGAATGCATCCATTTGTTGGGAAATGTATTTGCACACTAACCGATGTACATTTATGAGTACAATATCCTTTTTTTTTCTATTAAAATAATCTCGAAGAATGACTGACTGGACCTTTAAAAACTAGATTTTTGTATTTACTCTGGTTATCTTTATCTAATATTAAAATTCCTTTGATGATCCGAAACATTTAAGTGCGGCAGTGAATACTTTTTCACTGCGCTGTACAGTTATGGTTTGTGATACATTTTAGGAGTTTTGCAGAAGCTTTTTAGCCACAGTGTCTGACTCATGGAAGGCAATGTCAGTGCTCAGGCTGTTTGCCTGTCCACTGTTTTAGCCCCAAATAAAATGTCTCAACACTAACTGCAAAACCTGCCTTGAAATTTGTAACTGATGGTCGTCCAAGGATATTCCTAATATTTTTCTCATTTCTCCTTCCACCATGAGGCTGACATCAGTGGTTTTAAGTAAGCCCTCTCAGCAACTATGGAAAGGAAGAAATTTGACATCAGCTTAATGCCTCTGCTAGAATGAACTAACTTTAGTGCTTTTAGGAATTTAAATTCAGTGTCATCAACCTTAATTTGCTCTATACTTTTTTTTTTTTTTTTTTTTACATTTTAGGGCTGATCACCCACAAAACTGTCGCCCCCATCACCCTTGGCTGTACCTTAATAGGTAGTGCTAACTAGTAAATATTAGCATATTGGTACCTTAGTACATCATTATGAACACGTTAGCATGCTGACATTAGTATTTCAGCGCACACGTGCTTATTCTTGACGAAGTTTCAAAGTGCATGTGAATCAAAGTCATGTATAATCACTAAGGACAGGTGTCCACTGTATTTAAACCATATGCAAGCAAGTCCTACTGGGGATCAAAGGAGTCTCGCTCACCATGTTTTTAAGTATGTATACCGCACTTCTAGAATATATCAAAATATGTGAAATATATTCCCTCATCTTCATAACTGTCAGTCAAAGACATTATCCTGTGAGCAGCCAGCAGCCTCTCATTATGCAAAATCAAACAAGGCAGTGGAATTGAGTTTGGTGTCCCAGAGTAACATAAGCAAATATAGCCTGACAACTCATATTGGAGAAGACTTAGAAGTCTGCCTATGCCTGGATATCAATACAACAAAGACAACGGTTTGGGCACCTACAGGCATTGAGATACCTTGTCTGCAGAGGGAACAGAACAAACAACTTTGTAAGCCTGAAATCCACCGAATCTGAAAGAATACAGGGAAGTGCTTTGGTATGATCCTTATACGGAAATGTCCATCTGTGTGTATGTGTGTGTTTTTTATGTATAAAGATCCTCAGATCTTCCAAGTAGCTAAAGTTATGAAGTCAGTGCTTGTATGAAATAATAATACAGCTGGTCTCCTTCCAGACAAATATTATACAAAAAGACGTGTTCCCAAATTCCTGTTTTGATGGAATAAGTCTCTTTTATTTATTTGTTTAAAGAACGCAGTGATAAAAGATATATTTATATATAAAATTAGAGATAAAACAAATTCTCAGGTTCTGGATCTATGAGATATTTTGGTTCTAATATGGTCCACCAGTGCCCTCCTGTGGAGCTCTGCTCTGCACCTCAGCTGCAGAAGGCAGCTAACAAAAACAACAAGGAAAACTGAGGCATGAAACAGAGGAAGGAACCGGTGCCAGTGGTTAATAAAGTACCACAGAGTGAGGGAATGGATATGAAAAAGAGAAAGGTAAATGTAATTAATGTTTTAAATATCATTTAAAAATCAGTTTGTGAATCCATTTACTTATTTCTCATTTTTAAATTGCATTATCAAATAGATTTTGAAAGCACAATTTAAAAAAAATTAAATAAATAAAATTAACTTAAATAAGTTGTTTTGTTTTTTTTTTGAATGAGTGATATTATTTTCCATTAAGACCATTTTCCACTTGAATGTTTAATTGATGAATAGATCATTTAGAAATTCTTCTTCTTCTTCTTCTTGTTAATAATGATAATGATAAAAAAATAATAAAATATCAAATGATGAATAATTTTATAATTTATTCAACTGAAGCCCAGACATTAATAAACTAATTTGTAAATGAATTTACTATTGCATAATATTATGGTCCAATAAATTATTAGTTCATGAAAAGCTTCATTACATTTCCATAACCTTCTAGGTCAGCGTTGGGCAATTAATTTTCCCAAGGGGCTACATAAGTAAGCCGAACTCTATTCTGCCCCGTATTAATTTTATCTCTTTATAAGCTAATTGGTCAGTCCCAATTTCTTAGATGGCTCTTGGGAAAATGAATCCCAGGAGAACCATAGACTGTAAATAAAAAATGGCTGTAGCCAAGTAATGTTTAAAATTAAACATTTTCCTTTTCCTTTCTTTTTCTTCTTTTTTTCAACTGAAACTGTAAAAGTTACATCATTACAGTGAAATAGTGTAGCATACAAGTGCAAGTGCCAAACCTGTGCAAAATGTTCTGCATCACTCTCTCCTTTAGTCTTCTGTTGTGGTGACTTAATGGAAATGATTGACTGAAACATAATATTACAGTGGCAGGCTGAGACATGATGGATGACTAAATGAAACACCTATTTAAGAGTTCTGGTCTCAACCTAACCTAAAGATTGACATTACCTTTGCTGGTTTTACATGTTCTTTTAAGAAGACAGAGAGAGATTGTGAGATTAAAAGTTCAAGTCTTATTACGAGCAAAACATCCTTTAATTAAGTTTCAAGGTTGGAGGGAAATTAATTCTTAGTGTTCTGCTTTATCCAGCTGTAACAGGCTTCTAATTATTTGATTTTGAAGACCTGGCATCATAATGCTGGTATTGAATAGGTGCAGAATATTGGATTTTTTTTTTTAGAGGAAAAAGTGTGTAAAGTGAGAGACCACTAAAGGCATGATAGCCTTTTACAACACATTTGTCTTTTTCTGAGAGGACATTTTCTTTCTTGTTGAAGAGCACGAACAGAAAGCACTATGAGAGATGATCATTTTAGAAATATAAAAGATCCTTGAGTTGAACAAAAAATTTATAATTTGATAATTATAAAATAAAATATGCCTCTTTGATACATCTGAATAGTTTGAAAACTATTCACTATAAGCTTTAGAAAACTTTCAGATCCAGAATGTTGCTGGATGAATAATTCAGATGTTATGATAGAACCAGACACAGCATACTTTGTGAAAATATATCAACAAGAAAATGCTGTCTTCCATAAAAACTTGGGGGAAAAAAAAAAGACTTGACAATGAAAATTCATTACATTCAGACCATTAAACATTCCTTCTTCTATCTTAATTAATAGTACACTGTATGGACAAAAGTACTGGGCCACCTACACAAGCTGCTTGACCACAGAAACCCATGCCATGAAGCTACCAGTGCATAGTATTTGTGCTTAGGAGGAGGTTTGGAACTCTGCAGTTATTGAGTCAGCATATGTGCTTCAGTACTCGGCCACTCCCCTCTGTAACCTTATGTAGGCTGCAAGTTCATGGCTGAGTTGCTGTGGTTCTTACACACTTCAACTTTGCAATAATACTACTTAGAGTTTGAGGAATTATCTCAGAGAGAAGAAATTTCATGAACTGACTTGTTGTAATGGTGGCATCCCATTACAGTACACCACATTCATTGAGCTCTTTAAAACAACCCATCCTTTCACAAGTGTTTGGAAAGGCAGACTGCATGGCTGGGTGCTTGATTGTACACATCTGTGGCAATGGGACTGAAAATCCCTGAATTCAAAGATTAAGAGGTGTGGTCCAATACCTTTGTCCGTATAGTGCATCTTCACAAACATGGAATATTTCCTTGCACTGCTATCACTTGTGTATTTTAGTCTCTACTGTGAATTGTGAAACTGTCATAGGAATTAAGACAGGCATATTTGTTGTTTTGTATTTTAATAGAGATCTTTTTCTTTCAATCCATTATAAAATAGCAATTAAAAACTTTTAAAATTCATCTATTTACATATAAACAAGTGGCTGTGCAAATTTTACAAGATATTGGCAAGAAAGCATAATATCTTTGTCTCTTTGTTACATAATTATACAAGAAAAATAAGACAAATTTTCTTAATTCAAAATTGTCAAATGTCAAGTAAATCTACAAACAGCAACTTAAGTATATACAGTAACAAAACGTATACAATAAACATCTTGTCATAAAATGCCAGAGGTATAAAGACCAAAATTAGTATGTGCACAAAAATATAAACAATTTATAGAAGGTATGTTTATCTGATTGACTAGTTTTAGAAAACTGATGTGTCAAAGTGCAGTCTTTGCTCTGCATTTCATGTTTAACCAAAATGACCTCTATCATTCATAAATATAAAACTGTGGACATTCAACTTATTGAAAAAAATGTAATTTACCTAAATCACTGAAATCAGTGATAATATTAGGACTGATTTAAAAAAAAATCACATTACAGCAAAAATATTATGCGACCTGGCTCGTTAAATTACTAACAGCCATTTCATCCATATCCTACTCTTAACTGAAGTCTTTAGTTCTGTGGGTGACATTAAATCGAGCCCAAGGTGTCAAAATAACTGGCTCTACTTCCTTACATCATTCAAGGAGTTAAATCCACATTTGTTTTCATCACTCACTTCGTTTCAATTTAAATGTTTCATTTTTCTCCGACCTTCTAAATATGCTGACCATGAGCTTGCTGCCACTGCAGCAAATCTGCTGCTTAAAATTTTACATCAACACCTGCAATGACATAGTGATGAATAACTTCCTTTGGAAAGGATTTTCACTGTGATTCACTTCTTGATGTAAATGTCACATTGACATCAATGAGGAAATTTATTAATGCTACTGGCAGCTGGAGATGGGAAAGGAAATCTCAATACAGAGGAGGTGCAAAGTTCTGGCGCGCCACCCATAAAAAGGCAAACCTGATTTAAATTTGGCCAATCTCCCTTTAAGCATATTCTCTGCTATTTCTATATTACTTTTTGAAAGTCACATTCTGTCCCTTTACACTGAATTCCCCACAAAAGTTGGATCAGATTGAAACAGATGTTGATGATTTTTCTATGTTTGAGCACACCTGATCAGAACAGGATTCCCACAACACTTTCTAAGGCTTCAGTCACACAGGTCTAGAGACTGGTCAGCAAGCTCGTGGCAACCTCTGGTCGCTGGAGTGTTCGGCAAGCAGTTGCTGGAGGTTGCCACATGAAATCAGTTGCAAAGAGGGTGCTTCACCAAAAAATAATCCTTGTGATTGCTCTCATCGCTATCAAAGTGCTGTGACTGCCTGTAGTGATGCAGAGCGACTGTCACTCGCCATTTAGCTTTAGTGAAACTGTGTGACGTGAAACGGAGAATATTGCATCCCACTTTTCAGTTTCACTACTGCCTGGCAAGTAGTTTGCAAGTGTTTGCAGACAAGTCAGTATCCTATATGCAAACTACGGACGATGGCAGCAACCTGCTAGCGGCCAAAGCAACTGCGAGGAGATTTTTGGTGCAGCACCGTATACCCTCGATGCAGTGCAATTTCACATTAGAAACAGCAAGCAACCATGAGCAACCATTGCAGAAAACACCCTTTTCCCTAACAACCGCTGGTTACCAGGGGCCACTGACTGGCCTATTGCCCTGTGTGAATGAGGCTTAAGAAATAAATTTCACAGCAACCTTCAGCAACTACTCACAACCGGCCGGAAAGTACATATTTTTCCCTCCCTACCGGAGATTGCTAGGTGGTTGCCAGCTGGTCTCTAGGCTTGTATTACTAGGGCCTAAAAATAGCAGCACTGCTAGGAGAGGTCCAGAGGTTAAACAGATGATGAGCCAAATTTAAGTCAGGTAAGGCTTTTGATTTTTAAGGATGTAGTCATGATACTTCAAAATTTCAAAAATTACTGACAGGGGACGTAAGGTGTTTAAATTCTCTGTATAAAATGCTAGAATCTAAATAAAAGTGGACTTCAACATTTGTGCAAGAACTCTCACCACACAAGTCCTATGACAGTGAGAGTTCTAATACCATCTCTACATCGCACACAATACATGACATATTAATTATTGTTGTTTCCAATCAAAGACAAAGTACAAAGGGTAAAAAACAAAAATAACAACCAAACAAAAAAAACCACTCATCCTAGAAATCTGGAGAGAAGTGTTGGATATATAAAATTCCTTGATCAACACATTCTAATCCATATGGCTTAAACTGTTAAGAAGGCAACTCAGCAGATGATAAGACCAGTTAAGATGAATCTCTAAAACAATCCACAGGCATTGCTAAAATATAAATGTACGATAAATTAAAATCTCTGTTGAGGACTTAAATAAAGAGGAGTGTCTGACAAACACTTCAAAGCGATTTGCTGCTACAGCACAGATGCCACTGCAAGAATGACACTTGCAGGGTTTTTTAATCTGAAGTGTTCAGTTCAGTTAAAGACATTATTCTTTTGTGTAGCATGAGGCAGTGTGTTCATCTTTGTGGTGGGTTGTAACTGCTCCGTGAAGTGCAAACAGAGCTAGTGCGCACACTGAATTCAGGGCCAAGTTCCAATATCTTTCCCATTTTGCACTGAAAATACAAAAGACCTTTTCTTTAAGAGGCTTTTAAAAGCTGATGTCTCTTCAGCATGACTCCCACAGACAGATGCCTCATAATTCAACAGTGGGTGATCAAAGAAAGTACTGGCAGGAAGGGTCAAAGCTGATGGTCAACTCTGCCTCCTCAATGCCGCTGAGTGAGACTAGTCATTTTAATGTGGGTGCTATTTGAGGAAGCCTTTATAAAGTAAGTGTGAGTGACTGGTTCCTCTTTCATTCTCCAAACAGAAGAGCAGATCCCTGAGGTTGACTCTAGTGATGCGCTGTCTCATAAACTGTCTGGAGCCTGTTCCACTTGAGCCTCCAGTCTGAGAGGGACATGACCCTGATCTCTGGAGGGTGAAACAAAGCAAAAACATTTAATATTTCATTAACTGCTTTTGTGAATTCAGAATAATTCAAAATAAGCACACTTCAACTTTGGGTTAATCACTCCTCACCTCTGCAATAGCACCCCTAACTGGAGAGTCCATTCTCCGCTTTTTCCTTGGGCCGATGGCTGCCAGCGCTGTTAGGTTGGCTTCTCTCTGCCTGATCTGAGCCAGCTCCTGTTGCTGCATCTGAAATGCAACACACCGATTTAACATACAGAAAAACTCACCACAAAGCTTCAAAGAAAAGAAAAAGAAAGCAATCATAGAGGCTCTTATTTTAGCATATACTTACTTCTTTGGCCTTCTGCTTCAGTCGGAGTTGTTCCGGGTCTTCTTGTCGTGACCGAGACTGGAATAATATCAGGGACATGTTAATATTTCGAAAATGATATGTAGAATTTATTAAATGAATTGTTTTATTCATTCGGTCTCTCAGTTTGGGTATCTGTTATTTGGTGATGGCAAGAAAAATTTATATTAATGGTGCTGTCCAAAGATGCTCATTCGCCTTCTCCATATAGTTATGCGTGCTGGACTCTCTGTCAGTGATACCGTGTGTCCTTGTTGGAATGTTGTTACCTTGGCAGCTTTCAAGAGGATCTCTCTCTCCTGCTCTTCCTTCCTTTGCTTCTCCATCTGATCCAGCTGCTCAAAGAATTTGAGCTGAGTTCGCACATCGCTGGCCTGCTCATAATGCTCATCTTCCTGGAGTTGGTATGAAGGCACGAAGCAAGAACGGACAGAAAGATGAAACAACTGATATTAAAACACAATAGTGAGTGGGTTTCCCTACCTCCACAACTACAATCAATTATCACCTTAAAAGTCGTGTTCTTCTGCTGTGCCACTTGTGACACCTTTCCCAGTAGGTCTTGGAGTCGCTGCTGTGTAGCATGAGAAATGTAGTTGATGACATCTGTGCCCAACTCGCTGACACTAAACTTCTTACCTGTCACAACAGGAGTGAGTGTGGATAAAGGTTTAGACGGTGTCAGCATACTGACGGAACATGCTCGCGTTTTCTCGAAAGCGTGCGTCTCTCACCAATCTCCAGAACTATCCGGGTGAGCGAAGAGGTGGAGAGGAAGGTCTCGTCCTTACAGGAACGAGTCACCATGCCAACAAGCTCGGAGTTGGTTGCTAAGATACGTGCACTCTCTTCTGACAGGTTGACTCCTGCCATGGAGGCCACATCATTGATATCATCATCATCCCTGAATTTAAAAAAAAATGTAAAGAGAAAAAGAAACAGAATTATACTTCTTGTGTTTTAAGTACATTTATACAGAACACTCAGAGTACTTGGCACTGTATGATGACAGAGAGCGTGGTTATCCTTAATATGGGTATCACAGGTGCACAGCTCTGGCTGTGATCCCACCCACCTGTTATTATAAGCTTTTGTTCACAAAGCAAACCAATCAGAAGAACTTATTTAACACAGTTAATGAACTGAGGGGCTGCACAAAGGCAAATAAAGTAAATTATTATTATTCTAAACTGTGAAAAGCTACTCCAGTATAGACCAAGACTGAAAATATGGTGCTGGAAGTGAGCATAACAGGTCAACTTTAAGATAAATGTAATGAGAGCAATAAACTGTATCAACTCATCATATGTTTGGCACATAAAAAGTTAGGACATCAGATAATTTAAAAAGATACTTAGAAAAGCAGTTTCTATGGACATCACATTCTCCTTGAATGCTTATATGGAGACCAGTATTTAATAAAGTGATTTATTTATTTATTAAATCATTCATTTATTTCCTCCCGAACCTGAAGGTCCCCCCTCCTGCTTCCTTCAGCTTGTTCTTCTGAGCTGCAGTGAGGGAAGCCTGACCAAGTACTTGTACTGCTTTGGTTACTGGAGCCAACGTCTGCTTCACTGCTGGCACTAAAAATCACAAAGAGGAACAGAAACAAGTTCTAGTTTCTACAGTGAATTTGGAAGAATTAAAGAGCATGCAGTAGGATTTGAATATACACTTGACTCTTGAATCAAAGCTGGCAATTTTGTGTCTTGCAATTATAAATAGTAGCCACAAGATGGTAGCACTTCCATAGACATGATAAGTGCATTAAAGACAGATGTAATTTTGTGTTTTTGTTTTTTTTTTACTGACTTTGGTACCTCACACGGTTTCAAATGGATGTCCATGAAAACATTCCCATGCTCAGCTAATGCAACAAAGTAATAAAATACATGACTGAGACTGAACATTAACTCTAATTTCACATTCATCACTGATAAACAATTAATAAATATTAGTTAAGTATTAAAGAAATATCATCCACCTGTTTGTAGCTGTTTGACCACCTGTGGCTGGCCCACAATGATGCGGCTATGAGTTTGTCCTCTCAGTGTTACCATGGCAGACTGAGCCAGTGTCACCGGTGGCCTCACAATGGTCCCCTGTTGCTGGGGTACTATCTGTGCACGTTCAGAAAAGACAAAGAATAAGAAACCTAAAAGAAAACATACAAACCAAAGAAGTACAGATGGGCATGTACACAGAAGTTTCCACCTCTATGTGCATGCCCATTAATGTACTTAGATACAGGTAATAATTGCCAGTAGCAGAAAAAAAAAAAAAAATTACCAGCCCAGGTTTACTGTGAGGTGTCTGTGTAAGGCTGATAACTGTGGTTTTGGTTGTGGCAGGGCTGGTGGTCGTCGTGACGGTCGTGGAGAGAGGAGGTCGCAGCACCACAGCAGTGAGTGCTGTAGAAACTGCTGCTGCAGGCTGAGGCAGCAAGCTTTGCTGGATGAAGGCCTCTGAATCTGGGGTCATCTGGCGCAGCGCTGGAAGACTTCTCTACAGGCAGAAAGAGAGAATGGATAAAGTGTGTACATCTTCAATTCATAATGACACACTGCCAAACAGGATGTCTATTAATCCTTTATTGTGTTATGGTCTTGGCCAGATTATTCTTTAAAAAGAGAGACTTTTGCCTGGATAAATAAAGAATATAATAGAAAAGAAATGTAATGGGAGCAGCTCTTAGAGATAAATTATACAATTTCTATCATATAATGCACTCTAAAGAAAATGAAGTGCAGAAAATTTAGTTTATTATGTACAAGAGAAGTTCAAAAGAAGCTTATTTTTCCTTTTCATTCTTTGATTTTTCACAAAGAAAATATTGCAGAAGCTATCTGAAACTGTTGAACATGTTTTAGAGATTTTTAATAGGATGAAATAATGTCATTGATTTGATTATAAAAGGAAAACATGGAGAGAACAAGCAGCACTCAGAGAAGGCAAACCTTCGCCAAGGCAGCTCATTCTGTGGGCAGCATTTACTTTTACGGGAACAGTATTGTATTTTGTATATGTTCATTTTGTTTTCTTTATAGTGCAGTAAAAAAATCAGATAAGGGTAGCATGACATATTTACTTTGATTACACAAACATTATGTAGAAGTAGGTAATGGATAAGTATTGATTTGTAAATAACTGGACATGAATAACTTGAGCTTATTATATAATATACTACAATACTGTATTTCTAACTAATTAGGTAGCTCATTATCTGTCTCTTGACGATACTTTCTTTAAAGATATAATGCATTTTTGGGTCAACTTGAAAGAAAAGCAAATGTGAAATGCAAAAGTAAGATCAGTGGTCAAATGTGACATGCAGCCACCTCTGTTGAGAGACTGTCACTGCCTACATTAAAAAGTGCTTTAAGGATGTCACTGTCACCTGGACCATCACCATTTTGTCCAACCAGAAACCATGGAGAGGTCCAGGGGCTGTTGAAGGCACACAACACTGATTTCAGAGCTGGTGAAGCAGCTGGCCTGAAACTAGCCAGGGCCAATCTGTCAAGGGGCATCAGAAAAGCCAAGCACCAGTACACTTTAAAGATAACAGGCCGGTTCAGAGACAGCAGAGACATAAAGAGTGTGGCAGGGGGATCCAGAGAATCACCGACTACAAACCCCTTCCCCAACCCTGTGACGACAACACCTCTCTGCTGGACAACCTTTTTTTTTTTGCATGGTTTGAGAAACAACACCACACCTGCACACAAGGCCACTGCCCAACAACCAGTTTTTATGCCTGTCCTCAGCCAGCGTGAAGAGAACCCTCTCCAAAGTCAATGTCTGCAAGGCTGCTGGTCCAGACAAAATTCCTGGTTGCAATGCTGAGGGACTGTGCCGAGGAACTCAAGGATGTCCTCACACACATCTTTAACACCTCCCTGAGCCAGGCTGTTGTCCCCAAGATCTTTAAAATCACCACCATCATACCTGTACCAAAGAAGCAATCACCTGCTTGCTTCAGTGGTTATCGACCCATTGCACGGACTTCAACCATCATGAAGTGCTTCAAAAGACTGGTCATGCAGCACAAAAAAAAGACACCACCACCCCGGACCCTCTTCAGTTTGCATATCAAGCCAACAGGTCTACTGACGATGCTGTCTCCTATGCCCCCCCCCCGGACACAAAAGACTCCCATGTCAGAATGCTGTTCATAGATTTTAGCTCAGCATTCAACACCATCATCCCTCAGCAACTTATTCATAAACCGGACAATCTGGGCTATGCAACAGGCTGCTGAACTTTCTCACTGGGAGACCACAAGCAGTCAGAATCTGGCATTAACACCTCAAGCACAATCTCCCTGAGCACAAGAGCCTCTCAGGGATGTGTGCTCAGCCCCCATTTTTTTACTTTGCTGACTCATGACTGCACTCCAATCCACAACACCAACCTCTTCATCAAGTTTGCAGACGATGCAGCAGTTGTGTTGGGTCTCATAAACAACAATGAGACCCACTATAGAAATGAGGTGAGCAGACTGGCCACATGTTGCAGAGACAATCTCTCCCTAAATGCGAGAAAAAGAAAGGAGATGATCGCACACCCAGCACCCCCCTTCTAACCATCAATGGCTCTACAGTTGCGAGGGTGAGTAGCACCAGATTTCTGGGTGTGCACATCTCAAATGATCTCTCCCGGACCATCAACTCTGCTGCACTGGCCAAGAAAGCCCAACAATGCCTCCATTTCCTCCACAAACTGAGGAGAGTGAGAGCTCCAGCACCCATCATGGTCACTTTTTACAGGGGCATTGTTGAGCGTGTCCTAACCAGCTGCATCCCTGCACAGCCTCCGAGCGGAAGACCCTGCAGCACATCGTGAAGGCCGCTGAAAAGATCATTGGCACCCTACCCCCTCCCTCCTGGACATATACAACACCCGCCTCACCCGCAAAGCAGGCAGCATCACCCCTCACTCAGTCTAATGGCCTCCTCCATTAGATTGAACAACAGCTTCTTCCACCAGGCTGTCAGGAAGGTGAACTCTCTCCCCTCTGTGCCAGCCACCTTACTTTGCTTATTTATTTTACAACCATTGCCTTTTCAGTTACTGTGTATATACTGTGTTACTGTATGTATATTGTGTATATTGAGCATTTTAATCTACTGTGTATATATTGTGTACATTTTGAGTATATATTGTATATTTTATATTGAGCACACTCTTTGGACACCATGGGTCGTGGGAAATGTAATTTCAGTTCTTGTACATTCTGCAGCTAATCCCTGTCTTAGAGTGGGTGCATGTGTGCAAAAGCTTTAAACTTTCTCTCCCCCCACCCCAGTTGTAAAAGCTCAGAACTTCCTTAACTCACCAGCCCTTAATCAACTCATTAGGACTTGTAAGGTATTTGTCAGCGGGAACAATCAGCTGATAACAATTGAAAGATTATTAATTTTCTGACCCTCAAACCTAGCTGAATCACTCATTAACCATCGGCTTCTCTGTGAAACAGTAAATCTCATAATTAGGGTAACTGCTGCCTACAAAGCAGGCAAAAGATGGCTTACAAGTTTTAATTTCCAAAATGTTGTTAAGATGTGTCAGTTAAGGTGAAGACCAACACAACTTTGAGATAAAGTTTGTCAGAAATGCAAATTAAAGCCCTCATGTGACTGCAAAAAGTTAACATTACACTGTGAAGCATCTACATGAAGTTAAAACTGAACTTCTGGACCACAACTGCAGGTACGTTTACCTTAATAGTTGCCAACACCGTGTCAACTGAAGGCCATAGCAGCCACCGGCACAGATAGAAGGAAGTAGGGTTTCCATTTAAATATTAGTTGATAAAAAAAAAAACGCAACGCACTGGATTCTAAATACTACAGTGATCCTAAGCATGTCTCAAAACCATTAGTGAAAACATACCCAATGCACAAGACAGAAAGTTGTCTGAAAACTTTAATTAATGTGACAAAGTGTGAAAAATTCTTAAATCGGTAGGAAGAATCTTTCTTAATGGGTACCGAAAGCTTTTAAGTTTGATACCTCTGAGTAGTAGTCCCAAATTTAAAGAGCAATGTAATAATTTTGCCTAAGCTTTCACAGTTTTGTCTCCTGGTGTGCCACTAATCTCACCTTGAGAAAAGGTACAAGGTACGGCTGTGGTGAAGAGTTGAGCTCCTGGTATAACCTACTGGTAAAATCTTCAGGCTCTATCTTTGCTTCCTGTTACAATAAAAAAAAAAAAAAAAAAAAAAAGCAAGAATGATCATAAGAACACAAGATACACGATAAATAAACTGGCTGAAGGAATATCAAGAAAGGTATGAAGATGACAGCAAAAGGATGAAGTGTTAACCCATAGAAGGTGAGAGAAAGAGATAAGTACCAGCAGGTTTTTAACGAGCTCCTTGACATTGGCTGTAGTCTCAGACGACTGTTTTCCGGATGCCAGCTTGATCAGCGTTGACAGAAAGTTTCTACACTTTTTCACATTCTCCAGTGTCTCCTGCAAGCACACACACATACAAACATTTTTTCTTAAATATTTACATCACATTTGTAATAAAAACATTAAGGGAGGAGGGGGGTGTATTTCTGTTATTTATTATTCAAAGTTAGCACGTGTCTCTTACAGCTGTGACTGCTGTCGGGGTGACAGGGGTCCCAGTAGCTCCAAGAGGCCCCACCCTCTGTGTTACTGCTGCGGAGGCAGATCCAGGCTGCACCGTGGTGGCCGTTCCTAATGGCTGTCCTGCGGTGGTACCAACTCCTCCCAGCATGATGGTGTTCTATGTGAGTCAGTGAATATGCAATTGAGATTAGACAAGAAAAATGACAAGGTCAGAAACAATTCTGACACGTGCAGAAGGAAATCAGTCCTAACTAGTCCACGAAAGATGCATTCAGCTCTTAGTTTAGCAACAATAATAAGAGCCTTATTTTAATGTTCTCATAACAGGAACCTTCTGCAGAGCTCTTCTCAGCACATGGACAGTAACAGTCACACTTTCCTTGACAAGTTGAAAAATTATGAAGAGTAATTCATTTAGAATAACAACTCTGCAGACACTTCAAACACACAGACTGCACTTTATCCTTTTGTGACTATTTTTGTTTATTCACTAGATACTCGCACTTTTTCAGTGCATACTGCTGGCAATTCTAACTGAAGCAAATGTCATTTAAGCAGCACAATGAGTTAAGCTAATTTTATGGGACAACTGTGGGAGATTAATGGAAACAGGATATTACTGTGGTGATGGGACCATTTGTGCAGATGTGGAGAGGAGAGCATGCTGGTTTTATTAAGTCACAGGTGGTGACTGTGAAGCAGTCTGAGATATAAACTGAGATCTTTTTTTTTCCCTGAAAAATATTTACTCATTCTTAAGGCCTTTACACAGGCCTGAATTTTTCAGATGCAAACTTGTCGTGTAACTTATATGCACACTGAACAAGTTGCATTTTTGCAAATATTTTGTTCTTTAAGAATGCACTGTGAATAAAATGAAGTCGACATCAAGCGATGATGTGATGAGCTCCTGATGTTTCCTAACAAGAAAAGGAAGAAACTGAGATTCTGGGTTCATCCAATTCTCATGAGAACAAAGCAGCAGGGAGAATTTCATGGTTTGATACAGGAGTTGAAGCTGTATCACGATCACCTTTGTACATATTTCAGGATATCAGTGGGGCAGTTTGAGCTCTTGTTGGCAGAGCTGGGCCTTTAATATTAAAGAATACTGGAAATATAACTGGGTATAGGCATATAGAGGGGGGTTCACCACTCTGAATGGTGTGGACAAACAGTTTAAATAAATAAAGTAAAAATAATATAAAAATTACAAAAAATAATTCAAGGTTCAGAGAGTTTGGAGAAATCTCTGTATACAATGAATGGAGGACGGCAAAAAACAGTGTTGAATTGCTGTTATGTTTGGGCTGTTAGGCAGCAGCGCATTAAAATTAGTGATGATTCTGTAGTGGAAATCACTGCATGAGCATGGAAAATGTTTCAAAAGCACTGTCAGTGAAAACAGGTCATCCACAGAGGCAAAATAAATGATTTTTTAAGATGTACTAAAACCAAATGAAAGACTCTTCTATTATTTTTTCTAAAAAAATTTAGAAAATCATAGATGCTACATGCACCAGGTTACAGCGGAGAGGGCAACTGTTACGGTGGGTGCACACTGTTGCATATGGTATTGTTAGTGATGTGATGGAATCTTTTAGGATTTTGGAGCAAAATACACTGCCCTCCAGATTACATCATTTTAAGGGAAGCCCTGGCCTTGTCAAGGTCAAGGGACATTGTGTGTATATTACAACAGCATGGCTCTAAAAAAATTAAATAGAATGCACAATACAGGAGGCCCTGAGCTGTTCAGCAGCTGAAATCCTACATCAAGCAATGATGGGAAAACATTTGGACTAAAAAAGTAATCCAACTAATTTCCTCTGCATTGCTCACAGAGTATTATCAAAAGAAGAGGTGATCTAAAACATGCATCTGAAAAGAAAAAAAAATAAATAAATAAATAAATAAAATAAAACATGCATCTGCCCTAACTCTCCTAGATATATTGCTGGCATCAAATTTAAAAGAAGGATGTTTTTATTTTACAATTAAATATAGAATTGAAATAAATTACAGATGACTGTATTCTTATTTTATTAATGTTTTACACAATGTCACTGTGGACAGCTGCATGTACTGCCTGGGCTCAAACCAGGCCAGTGCCTTTGTCAAGTGTACTTTTCAAGAATAATTAGCCCACCATGTTTTGAATAGTGGGAGAAAACAGAGCTCCTGCAAGAAAACCAAAAAGGGTTTATAGGGTGAACATGCAGACTCCATAGAGACTGCATCCATGGCACAGACTTGGTGTTATGGAAATTTGTTATTTGACTTTTACCGTTTAATGCTTTTTGGGGCTTATTAATTCTATACCATGCACTGGGAATTAAATATGGTGAGAGTTTACCTGGAGAACAGGAGGCCTCTGTAGGGTGGTGGTGGCTGTCACAGTGGTCTGAACTGTGGAACATTGCTTAATAATGGTGGTGGGAGTCACTGGACGAGCCAGCAGTGATGCACCTGGTGCCTGTCAGAGATATAATAGGTGATGTTATGCTTTTGCCAGGCAGTGATTTTGAGATACTTGCTATATTCTTTAATAAAACAGCAATAAATAAATAAATAAATAAAATAAAATCCACAAAATATTATTTAAAAGTTGTATATTTCATAGTACATCTGCCACTTTTAATTAATTTTTGAAGGAAAAAGGAAAGAAAAAAAATAATTTCTTTTCTCATTATCAGTTTTCCATTTCATTCATTTTGTTTTGTTTGTTGGAGGCAAAATTCACTCTATGCAAAGTAAATTAAACTAGAAACACTGATTTTGTAAATGGCTTTGCTTATTTATCAAGAAGAGGTGGAGCATTTGTGTTGAGCAAGTAAACAAAACTTAATTATAAACTGAAAGTCAAACAGTGTAAGAGTTTACCCTTACTTCTGATACTAAAACCTTAGAAATGTGCTTATTTTCAATGTAACTGTGTTCAGTGTCATTTTAATGTGATATCCAATTATTTATACCAATAACTATTATCAAAGCACCAACACCAGTTTTCATTCCCCCGTACTACACTATAGGCTATTTTTGCATTAGCCAACTTGACTAAAACAAAAACCCCTGTTGGAGAATAACGGGTATCACAACTTTTCAAACTGTTGTTAACCCATGTTTCTGCCTCAGGCTCTGTGTGCACTCAAATAAAAAGGGGCATTTTGACAACCACATCATTCCTCTTCTGCACAAAATGATCCCTATGAGTGCCGCCTAAACCAATAAGGAATGTTGTTAGATGATGTTAAACTGGTGATAAAAAACTATAAAGAACATAAAAGTATAGCATACAATATAAAAAAAAATAAGTGCAGCAATGTTGCAAATAAGACAGGAAATAAAAGCTGTAGAAAATCATTAATCTCAGGATTGAGTGCACAGAGGGGTATTTTATTTTAGTGCTGGGTGCGCTCTCAGTGATGCTTTTATTTTTAACATGATGGACACAAGTTAGAGCTTGGAAACTTTAAACTGGATACATTTAAACTTTAAATGTTAATGTCCCATAGGCTAATAAAGGAGACTAGAAATTGCTTTAGTTTGTCACCAGATCAAAGTAAGATAAATTTTATCGTGGCACTTCCAGCCAAGTTTAAATTGAAACCTTGATCATGACCTGGTTTTGTGTTTAATATAAATTACCATGGTGATTTAGCCAGGTAAGAGAGGCACCTTTGTGACAGAGAAGACACCGACTTTAAGCTCAACATAGCTCACTAACTCATTCATCTCGCTTTGTAGTAGATCTCTCTGATGGCACTGAGAGCAATGTATGTGCTCGTGCTGATAAAGAATCGCTCTCTGAAACCAATGAGGTTCTAACTACACCCCACTTCTTAACTATGAGTGAAGATGTCCATTAAAAACAATTATCCATATTTTAAAAGCTTGTGTTAATATTATTGTTGCTTGAGTTCGGTGGTTGTGTCTAATTAACCTTTATTTCATTAAAATTAACATGCATCATTTTTTATTGTTAATGATTGATTTAAAAAAAAAATGTGTGGGATGCATCACCTGTTTTCTGCTTCTGAAAAAGTCCAAGAACCACTCTTATAGAACAATTACAAAACTGTACTGTTATTGTAAATGAGTCATATTTTCTGTGTTTTGCTGTGTCCAGCAGACCTGTACCTGTAGGGAAGTGATCTGGACAGGTGGAGTGCTTGTGGGGGCTGGAGGTCGTGGAGTCATGGCGCTTTGCGACTGCGACTGAGCTTGCATCTGAGCCAAAGCCTGCTGGTGAATCATCAGCAGCTGCCCACTCTCACTGCGAACCAAGACCATGCCTGCACGTGCCAAATGTCCAAGGAGTTAAAATGTTAACAGGTCAATGCTTTTCTGTCTTGATAAGTCTTAAAAAAATAATAACTGTACGTATGCATGTATGTATCAACAGTGAGACCTATTTAGTTCTTAACCACTCAGCAACTGGTCAAACCAAAATGAGCTACAAACATGTTAGCACTGACTAATATATCTTTATACACACTGGGATTTCATATTTATTAATAACTGTTAGTACCACGAAAGCATTATTGGTTAGGGTCTATATGGCAGCATAAATCAAGAGAAGTTCAAGACACAAATACATGCAATTAGAAGTTAAAAACATTCTTGGTGCTGCTCAAATTATATTTTTTTTTTCTTGCCATTGTTATTTTATTGCATGCCAGTATATGACTATACACCAGACGCTTATGTTAGCAAAAACAGTGTCTGTCAAACAGGCCTGACTCTACTCCATAATTATAACACAGACATTATAGGACTGGCCAAATAAATGCCCAGAAGTGTTTCAACGAGGCTGGATAGTGTTGAGACCCCACACAGGAGATTTTGCATTCCATGTTACAAATTGATGCATTTTGTAACTAAAATGTTATTCATCTACATTTCTTGTGGCTTATTTTGATACCAGTCACACTCTAGGTGGGTCACTCTAAACACTACACCTATTCTTCAACAGTTTCTTTTAGTTAATACATCTACGCAATAAATACAGCCTTTTGTCACATAAATCTGGATTCATTTTCTAAATATCTTATCTAAATATATCTATCGTTATATTATGAAGAAATGTCGTTATATAATTCTTGTATAATGATTAATTTTGTTGTATGTATAATGACAATAAAGTTATATTCTATTCTATACTATATTCTAATAGCTCAGAAGTGAGATTTAATTAAAAATAAAAATAAAAAAAAAAACACTAATCCATAGACTGTATTCTCAACACATCCAACCCAGAAAGTTGATTCAAGCCATTTGGACGCAGCACTATCAGTGGGAGAAATGTTTCACACATTCAAGTGACTTTTTCAGTAACACAGACTAAAGAAGTCACTTGAAACAGCGACAGACCTGCAGAAAGTCACTTGACAGTTTCAGCTTCCACTGAAAACGGTGCATACAGATGAACAGAATCAACTTTCTGGGACTGCTTTACCTGCATTATTGAGCACACATCAATACATTTCAATGCATGTATGAACAAACACACGTAACACTTAAAAGATATCCAGTAAAAAGCTGTTGCTGTAGCTATTACAACAAGATGTAATTGTCTCAGACAAGACAAACTAAAAAGAATATATATATATATATATATATATATATATATATATATATATATATATATATATATATATATATATATATATATATATATATATATATATATATATATATATAAAGCTTGAAACAACCTACAGTTTCAGATTTAACTCCTAAAGCAGAAAACTTCCACATGTTCTCAAACCATCAACTTTACAACTAAATTACCTGGAGGCAGCTGAATGTTTTGGATATTTGGAGCGTTTTGTTGAGGCTGAGTGAGTCGAGGAGCTAACACCTGTGGAGCAATAGCTCGTATTCCACCGGGAGGAGTTGCAGCAACTGTTGACGGTACTGAAGTCCTCAAGTTCTGCAAAACAGTCGGACTCCTCGCTGCGGTCCCTGTAGCAACAGCTGAAGTCACGACGTGGGCACCAGTAGGCATTATAGTTTTTGAGCAGTCGGTTTTGCTGCCAGGAGAGCCAGTCGTGCTGGAAACACTGACAGACGGTGACGATAAAACGGTGGCTGCACTGCCTGTGCTTTGCGAAGGGTTCACGGGGGTTTGCATAGGTGGCCTCACCAGCGTTACTGTGGGTACAGTTTTCACAGAGGGCTGAGACGAGATAACAGACGAAATCACAGCATTTTGCGCGTCCAAAGTCGCTCGGATAATAGTACTCGGTGTTCCAGACAGACCTGCTACGCTTCCTTTACTCACAGAAACAGGTCCGTTTTTGAGGAGCGCGACAGCAGCGGACTGTGAGTTGTTGCTGTCAGTAGGTCCGCATGCGGTGATATGACAGTTCATCACCACAGCACTTCCATTCAAAGTTTGCGCACCAGTCGCTCCAGGTTTGTCAGCGCCAGCTGTTGCATCTAGTGTTACCGTAACAACTCCGCTGGCCACGTCCGACTTGGACTGACTCTGAGCGGCTGTCATACTCGGTCCCGCCGCCGATGGGATCCCGGCTGCCCCATCCATGCTTGAACCCAGAGACCCCGTACTGTTACTGACACCTCCTTGCGCTCCTGTTCCTTCAGCAGCGGAAACACATGAAAACAAGGGGAGTGTCGAGCAACTCCAACTCGCTTTAGTTTCGCTAAACAGACAAGTGAAGCCAAAAAAGCTACAATCAGCTGGGTAACGTGCTCAAAATTAGCTAATGTTAGCTAACCGGAGTGCGCAGCTATCTTACCTGCTCTAGCAAGCTCTTGTTGTGAAAGTCCCATTTTGCTACCCTGAACATTAAAACTACTACCTACAGCTGAATTTCCGGCGTGATTTACTGCAGACGGGACCCTAGCCGTTGTGTTAGCGCACCCTGTTGCTTTTAGTTCAGACTCCAGAGATCCAACTAGGTCAGTAACTACTTTTTCGTCCACCTCTGTGTTGAAGAAAACATCACCCAACAAATCGGAGCCCGCCGCCATCTTTTCCCAGCTACGCTTGTTCGTGAGACGCATGCGCCGATTGGATGCATCCTCCGTGACGCGGCCTTACCGGGCCCCGTGATTGGTTCCTCAAAAAAATAAAAATAAAATAAAGCGTGGAACAAATGGTTGCGAGCTGCAGTCTACAGTGCCACCGCAGTCGGACCATTTCACTGGAAATGAACGACAGCGCTTAGAGAGTTGTACCTTGTGGAGCGTTAGCACTCCAGGAAAACTGTTTGAGAGTTCCTGTGCACTATCACAGGTCTTTGCAGATTTTTGAATTGGAGGTTTTCAGACTTTGAGCGATCCAAAATGGCTGCGTTGATGTTATTTTTCCAGGACACCCGCAGTAACCGCCTGGTGCTCGGAGACAGTAGTGATGTGAAACTACCAGGGTAGCAAACTTTTGAGAGTGCAGATCAGCACTTAGGCAGTCAGTTTACACGACTGTTTTTGCATCATAAGCTTTTAACGCCATGAATGTGACTTTTATTGCAACTTATAAAATTTATCAAAAAAATGTTTATATGAATACAATATGCACCACAAACACTATCAACATTAATGATCTAAATCATAATTTACACAAAATATCAATCGCATGGGTCACAAATTTGTTAAAAGGGACCAGTGGTGATTGACATTTAAATTATTGTCAACAACGGCTCTAATTGCCAGGTGCCTCAATCAGGTCAGCTGTGGACGCCTATAAATTGTTTCCGGTTCCTCCATGACTTTGAAATGTGCCGTGTGACGAGCCTTTATAGAAGTTTGTAGCAACTGTCCCGAATAGTCTTCAGCCATGGCGTCATCAAAGCCATACATTGGCTGTAAAATATCACTCATTTCAAAAGCCCAAAATCGCTATGAAGGGATTTTGTATACCATTGATGCAGCGAACTGCACAGTAGTTATGGCAGGAGGTGAGTTATTTGGCTGTAGTGTTCTTAAAAGGCATTTCAAGGCATTTTTGCTGCTTTTTGTTTTTTCCTTTTGGTTATTTAATGTATTTATTTTGTTAGAAAGATAACAGAACAAGTGAAATATGGGTGGAACATTCCTAACTTTATCCAACTTTTTCTTTTCACTAGTCAGGTGTTTTGGAACTGAGGGTCGACCAACAGACAGGCCAACGCCACCCAAAGATGATGTCTATGAGTACATTACCTTTAGGGCAAGTGATATTAAGGATATTACATTATGTGAACCTCCAAGATCTCACCATGGCCTGCCACCAGATCCTGCAATAATACAGGTATACAAAAACGGCATGGCTCAAATCCCCATAGTAGAGAACCAAAAAAAGACTAAATATATGTATACCCAACTAATGTGTTAAAAATTAACAACTTTGGCTCATCCAGACATCCGGTTCAGGCTCTTCAGGCGTCTACTCTGCTCTTGGATCAGTCAGCCCCTTAAGGATGCCTACCTACAACCAGCTTGCTGCTGGCTCTCTGCTTAATCAGCAGTATGCTGCAGCTCTCGGCCTTGGTAAATCAGTGAGAACAAATTTGTATAACAAAACCCCCCACTATTTTTAAATGGGTTGTTTGATTGTGTTCTTCATGCAGGACCTTTACTTCAAGGCTTGCATGTTCAAAGGGGCCCCATGGTAGAAAAGGCTGTTCAAACAGTCAGAGTAAAAACATTTAGGCAGAGGAGAGGTGTGAGTGCATCCCAGCAGCAGGAGCAGCAGCAACAGAATCAGGAACAACCAGGCCCCAGTGTGTCCACTTCTCAACAAGACACTCAGCAGCAAAATACTGAAACCAGGCCACCTGCTAGAAAAAGGAAAGGTAAGCGGGTTTCTAGTAGACTTCAGAATTTTCTGCCTATAAATAAGAGTTCTAACTTAAGGTGCACTTTTTAAAATTAACCGTAGGACCTCGACGGCGCAGGAACCGCAGGAGAGGCCAGCTGATGGTGGCTAATGCTCCATCGCCCACACTTAAATTTGACACTGACTTTGATTTTGATTCCTCAAATGCACAATTCATTAAGGAGGAGCTTGAAGAGAGGGTCCAGGACAGGCGGGTTGTAAAAGGTTGGTTATCAACTAAAGTTGCCACCAATGCACCACTCTATTATTTATTTATTTATTTATTTTTTTTAAATCACCTGCGTTATTGATTTCTTCTCTTTGGAGGACCACTTTATCAATTTTAAATTTACCACAACATTAAGGTATAAACTTAAGTTCCAGTGGGTTTCCTGTAGTGGCTTAGGTGAGACAGCACATGCTTCTGGAGTTGAGTTGGTCAACAGAGCAGTTAGGATGCCACTCTTGAAGTGTGTGTGTGTGTGTGTGGGGGGGGGGGGGGGGGGGGGGGTTGTCTTCAGGTTTTGTCAGAAGTACTTTCAATTTGAAATGCAGGTCAAATGAGGCTTCTAATCCCTTGTCTTTCTGCCCTGTATGTCCCTTGTTTTCAGATAGAGATTATGAGGTAAAGGAAGCTGAAGGGTTCCACCTGACTTCAGAGGATGATCAGTTTGGACCAAAATGCTACTATGACAAATCAAAGTCTTTCTTTGACAACATCCCGTCTGATAATGGACTCAGGTAATCAGGGGTTTTAATTATTCAAACGCTAGTCTTTGCCACTTGCTTATGACCATTTGTGTACATCGATGTTTCAGGCTAACATGGGCCGAAGAGCGAAAGCGCAATCTGGAGACTTTTGGAGTCCCTGGACGTTTCCTGAGGGGCCAAGGATTCAGAGGTGGTTATACTAGACAAAGAGGACGGGGAGCTGCTCAAGGAAACACAAGTGGACAGCTGTAAAGATCAATTTGAAACCAAGGCACTAAAGTAAAGCCACCCACATTTCTTATCTTATCTGTTTGTTACACTGAGTGGAAGGGACTGTTTCCTCTGTAAGCATCTTGTTTCTCCCAGTGAACCCCCCCCCCCTTTTTTTTTTTGTTTTTTTTTTTTGACAGACCCTTTTGATTTTTAGCACAGTAAGGAAATTATGAGTGCCTTGACAAAGGCTGCATTGCATTTGGGAGGAGTCATGTGCTCATGTTGGTTCACTCTTGATTTACTAGGATACATGAACTAAGCCATCATTATTACAGCTGTGCTGTGACCACCAGAATGTTGATTCAAGTCTATTGCCAAGCTATAATTTTTTTTTTTTTTTTTTTTTTTTGACACTTGAACTTGTTTTAATAGTGGATAGTTCCTCCAAGAGGCTTTTGTTTTGTTTAAAAAAAAAAAAAAATGAAATGAATGCTTCAGTTTATATATTTTTCTCTGTGCTTGTGGATTTGTTTAAAAAAAAAAAAAAAAAAAAAAAACGGTATTTGCCTCTTGGGAGTATTAATCCCATTTGTACATTTAATTGTCACATAATTTAATTCAATATATTAATGCTAGGCCTCATGAGGATTGCCAAGGGATGAGTTTAATGTAAATAAACTGGATATTGTTGATACACCTGTTATGATGATATTCAGCATAAGTGTTTAAAAATCTTGGTTGTACCATCCTAATTAT
The DNA here is from genome assembly GCF_007364275.1 of Archocentrus centrarchus. Lineage (NCBI taxonomy): Eukaryota > Metazoa > Chordata > Actinopteri > Cichliformes > Cichlidae > Archocentrus > Archocentrus centrarchus. The sequence goes on from NC_044352.1 coordinate 13,495,403, forward strand.
AATCCATCTGGGATAGTATCAGTATTCTATGGCTGTTCCTTTGTCCTTCATGAAAGCACCTTTGCATATTGAATATAATTTTATTCAATCATAAACTGACAACAAAAAAGTAAATGTCACAGCATTGTAAGAATTGCAGAAATTCCCTGCTTCAGTACTTGAGAGGCAAGTACTCAGCAGATGACGGGTATAAACACTACACAGTGGATTGTGGCATTCACAAATTTCCCGAAGCTCTTAAAGCAACTTTGGCGACAGCTGAGACTTAAAGCGTTTGCGCACTGAGCAGCGTGCTCCGCGCAGACTGCTTTCTTGAATCAAAGGATACCCCGTCTACAGTGAGAGAAAGTGGTAGGCTACTCACTGCCTGGACTATACCAAAATCTAAGGGAGAGGGATTTTCCCTTAACACCAATCTGTTTATATGCGTGTAATTATTTGCACGCAGGTCATAAGTAATAGTTAAAGCAAAACACTCTCTTTAATATCATTCAGATAAATCAAATGTTTTCCAATTTCTCTCTTTTCGCGACACAGGGCTGGTTAGGTCATTACCCCTATTCCTAGTAATGGAGAAACTATGTAACCAAATAGAAGGCTGCGCTCAAGATAATAAATATTAGAATAAAAGAGGCTCTTTTATTTCCCATATGACAAAATGTCGGTGGCGTTTTCATCTGCGCGCCCCAGAAGTAAAGGGGAGGTGACACAGCAAACCATTCAAAAGGTAAAAAATCTTAAAGCGTCGCGACGTTTGTATTGAGAGATTCTAGCATGGGAGTATGTGATCCCCCTCCAGTGCAGAGAAAGTAGCCTGTGGTGAATATCAAAGAAATGGCAACTGGTATTGTAACGTTACAGTCAATTGAAGGTGCGAACCGAACAAAGCCATCGCGGAGAGCCAGACGAGCGATTGGCTTGATCGTAGCTGGATCTCTGCTTTCTCGTGATGCTGCTCATCATTCTCGCAGATATTTCCTGGCGAATGGGAATATTTTAATGTGCGAAATGGAAATAAGCTTTAGATTTTGTCGCAAGATTATTTCCAATAATTTTAAAGCAACAGCTCTGCCTGCTGTTATTAATTAGGCTATAGGTTTGAAGACAGGTGCTATATGTGTCCCGTGGCACCGCTTTTATCCTTGATTGAACCGCTTAGCGCAAAAGTAAAAACGTAAAGCCCATTCTTGAAACACAGATAGTGAAAAGCGGTTTCTTTTTTTGGCTCAATTATAAAAAGAAGGGAAAAAAAAAGTGACCCAGAAAAAGATCTTCAAGGGCTGGATAAAGTTCTGAGAATCCAGGACAGCAGCGTCTTAATGGAGTATAGTTAATAATTTACCGTTTACAGTTTTGCGACTTCAGATACATTGGACTGAAGTTGTTTTATCTCCTAAAGATGCTGGATGAAAATCATCATTTAATACAGTGTATAATGGATTACCAAAGCAAGGGAAAGACAGCTGAATGCACACAGTAAGTGTCTTCTTTTTTTCCCCTCCTTGACCTTTATCCGCTAAATCTTAAAGTACGGAGCAATTAAGACTGTGCTATATTTATTCATTTTTTTTTTTGCCAGGTATCAGCAGATCCTGCACAGAAATCTTGTTTACTTGGCCACAATAGCTGATTCAAATCAGAACATGCAGTCATTACTACCTGCGGTAAGTCTGGTGCGTGATTTAAGGAACATCAACTATCAAATATTGTATAAGTCTACACTGCACCCACAGGAAAGATAGAAAATAGATGCATATAATTGTAGTATGAAAATGAAGTGCACAGGATTATTCATTTATGACTGTCACTAAAATTAAATATTGCATCTTTACATTTTTTAGCCTCCCACTTCCAATATGTCTCTGGTTCCTGGAGGGATGGGCCAGAGTGGGGGGCATGCTCAAAGCAACCTCAATGACAATATGGGACCAGCACTGCCACCAACATCAATGATGCAGAGCCAAATGAGCAATGGTGAGAGTTAATTGCAAATGTGCATTTAACAGATAAGCACCGATTCATTTATTTCAGCCCAAAGATCTGGTGTGCAAAGATCCCGCCCCATTATGTTGTCTGTACAGTGTCTTGCTTGCTCGTCTGATTCTGACTTAGTTGCATGTTTGTCTGCAGGCACAATAACATGTCTTGTCTGCCACAGTGCGCCCCCCCCCCCCCCCCCTTTACAGCTTCATTGCCTTCAAATATTTGTGCTTTTAAGTTCAGCCAATGAGTCAGATTGTTTTGCAGTTATAGCAATATTTTCCTTCTTCTGTTAAAAAAAAAAAAAAAATTTATACACATCCTTAACATTCATCACTCTATGCTTGTTCAACCATGCATGTTTCCTGTAAAGATGAACTGAATGTGGGGCCATGGCTAACATGATATGGCACCACATGGGAATGTGTGCTGGCTGCTCTGACTGTGCGTGTGTGTTGTCAGGCCCCAACCATGCCCCCATACAGCAGCAGTCTGGTCAGGTGCAGTCGGCTATTCCCTCCACATCCCTCAGCCTGCCAGCCAGCAGCTATGGCAGCTCGGTCCCTGGGTACAGCCACGCTGCGCCCTCCTCCCAGGGTAGCATGATCCAGGGCCCTGGGCCTGGTTATGCGTCTTCTTCCTCTTCTTCCTCCACGTCCTCATCCTCTTCTTCCTCCTCCCGCAGCAACCTCAACATGCATTCCAACCAAGGTGAGCCAGGTATCGTAACGGCCAATCATCAGGAATTGGTCTCTAAACTATCATGATTTGCTAATTAGGAATTAATCTCTCAAGATGCTTTATTTTTTTTCTTGTTTGTTTATGCGATGATGCAAGATTTAGCATTTAGAGGATGGGAATGATGACAATAATTTTTTCAAGTTTTCAGGGTGAAATACTGTACACGGTAAAACAGTTGGACAATGACCTACGAAGCACTGCACCTTCAATCTTGCTTGCGTGCATATCTTCAGATTCCTGTGTAACAATCAAAATAATGAAACACATTCAGTTCATCAGAGAGATGTCCTGCCTCCTCCCTTCTTCCGTTCGCTTCAGCTTTACCTTCTCCTAATTTGTGAGATGCAACCCTTCTTTCCCTGGATGTCCATGTGTATTTATCGTACCTCTGTCTATGCACTGACTTCACTGGCTTTGTTTTTACATTTAAAGCAGCATCTTGAAAGCATTTCTTTAAAGATATTTTTTTAAGAGACCCCTGACTGCTGTGTGCTATGGATCCCTTTTGGCTTTTCCCCTGTGTTCTGATTGCCTTGGACCTCCTTCTACATTTGTTTGTTTGTGTAACTATACACATTTCTGCCAGGCTCAGATCTGGGAATTCTGTTTATGCTCTATAATACTCATATATAGATAAAATTTATCTCTATATAATAATGTACAAGATCTCCTCCCCCAATAATCCCACCTCCTCCTCAGTCTCCATGATGCACCAACAATCTGCTACACCACACTACTCCTCAGCCCAGGCTGGGGGCCAGCACTATCAGGGACAACAGGCCATGGGCATGGTGGGTCAGGGCAGTCAAGGAAACAGCATGATGTCTCAGAGGCCTATGGGATCCTACCGCTCTTCCCAGCAAGGTAAGTGGTGAGACGTCTTCACGCTGCTTTGGCTTGGCTGTTGTTTCAGTGAGTTTATTTGAGCTGATTTGAGTGCTTACAGTGGTGTGTGTGTGGGTGTGGGGGTGTGTGTACACCTGACTGGCCAGTAGGTCTTCAGGTTTTCCAAGTGTGGCTTTGGTTATGAGTATCTAAGTTTTGAGACTGTTATGAAGGTATGTATTTGCTGCAAAAGCTCCTGATACGTATTGACATTATGATGTTCAAAGATTATAAAACGAAAGCGATATTAGACATCTGCAATTGTGCATGCTGTAGTTGCCTTCCTGTAACTTTAAGAAGTAGACTGGAGATGTATTACTTGTGTCACATTAGGTTCCTGTCTCTGTAAATCACCTAACTTGTGATGTCAGTGGGTGCCTAATAATAGCTCCTGTCTGTCTCTTTATTTCTTTCAAAGGTTGCAGGCTTTGAAGGCATGTAGTAACTTAGATTTAGAAAAAGGATGGGATACTAATTCCAGGGGAACAGGCCATCTGCAGCAGTACACTATTATCCTTGCACTACTGTGTGAAGTACTTCCAGATCGATTTATGTTATGGGAATATTATATCCATGGTTGAGCAGGATGAATCACCCATCAGACTTTGGTTGTGTATCTGTTGCAAAGGATATTTTAATGATCTAAGGGTAATTTGGTCATATCTGAAAATATAATATACATGTACAGTTGTGGTCAGAAGTTTGCATACACTCATCATGGACATGATTGTCATGGTAATTTTGGTGATTTCTTTGAACTGGTCTTTATTCAGGGTGGAATGATTGCACAGCATAGATCTTTAATGACTTTAAAAAACAAGCATTGGGTGCACAAGTTTGAATTTATTTTAGATTTTTATTGTAATCCACACAGGGTCAAAATTATATATACAGGCTTAAATATAAACATATGTGAGCTTAAAGCTTTTCAGTAAGTGGTGCTTGGGACTATTCTCATTCGTGATCATGATCAACTACAACTGGTAGCTTCTCTTTGTCAGCATAAAAAGGATTTTTATGCTGACAAAGCACTCATTAGATTGACCAGTGCTTGGAACAATTGAAAAGTCCAAGGAACTCAGTGAAGAACTAAGAATCTCTTAGGGACATTTCCAAAAATGTGCAGATTCCAAGCTCATCAAACAACTGTATGCAAGTACAAGTTTTTCAGATATGTCACTACTTTAAGAACTACTTTAACTGTAAGAAGACCCAAACTGTCACCCTCAGATAAGAGGAAATTGGTTAGGATGTTCAGGAACAAGCAAGGAACCACCAAGGGTCAAACCTCAAGCCTAAACTGGAAACTGCTGGAAGAACAGTGTCAATTCAATTCAATTCGATTTTATTTATATAGCGCTAAATCACAACAAACAGTCACCTCAAGGCGCTTTATATTGTAGACCCTACAATAATTAAGAGAAAACCCACCAGTCAATCCGACCCCCTATGAGCAAGCATTTTGCAAAAGTGGTAAGGAAAAACAACATTTTAACAGGAAGAAACCTCCGGCTATGAGCTATTTGGCCACAATGACAAGCGGTATGTTTGGAGGATGAGGCTTTCATCCTCTGGGGCTGTTCTGCTGCCAGCAGTACTGGTACCATACCTGTCAAGTTTTGTATTTAAAAATACGGGAAATTTTCCGCTGCTGAAAATAGAGGTCACTATATGACGTCATCACCTAATTTGCATAATTGTTAATTTGGATGTACTGTAGTTGCAATCGAGGCTACAGGAGCAGAAAAACATCTTTGGAGAGACAAAAAAGTGAAGAAAAAAAAAACACCATAACTATGTTTAGAACTACAGATAAACTTTATGAAATAACTTAATAACTTTAATGCTTTGCCTAGACCCACATTACATAGATCAATTTTGTCCCATATTGTTTAATGTTAGAATATCAAATTTAGTGAAAACACTGTGGGGTGAGACTGCTAGCTACATTCAACCCTCCTCCTTTATCTGGACCACTGTTGCCAACTTGTGTAAGAAAACTCGCCGTCGCCTGTCTCAAAGTTTGATAAAGGCCGAAGCGAGGACCGAGGATGAGAGCGGAGGGAGCGGGTGGGCAGGCTCGGTGTTTAAGTGAGGTTCAGAGGTTGGAGGGTGGAGACAAAGTGAGGTCTGAGCGATGTCAAAGCGTACGAAGGGCTGCCTTCAAATTCTTCAACTTCACCTCACATCACAACAGCTAGAAAGTTGCAACTTGGACTCAAAGAAATCATTAAAAGTCCAAAATTACCATGACTATGATTCCCATGAGTGGGTGTAAACTTCTGACCAAAACTGTATCCTTTTCATTGATTTGCAGTGTTTGCAGAAAATAATATGAAAGTGCTTTCTGTGATTCTGTTCTTATTTGGATGGAATCTCTGGGTTTGATGTAGTTTGAAAAGGAGATTAGTCTATGTTGACTCCTTGTTCCAGTTTTCAGACAGTTTTTGTTCTTTTGGCTTGTTTTAGGTTTGTTAGATACAGTTCAGAGAAAAAAAATGGAGGGAGTGGAATCTGGAGTTTCTGCACACCACCACCAAGCACATCATATCTTCCCTAATAACTGGACTTCTGTACTCTACATTTTATCTTCAAAAATCACACATGATGTAATTTTAATGGAACGTAATTGTTTCACTTTAATTAGCATTTCTAAAATCCGAGTTGGCTCACAAAATATTTTTTCATATTATTTTTATTTAACATTATAATTCCAACCCATGTTTAAATAAAGTACTGTAGAATGATGTGTACAGTACTTTATTTAAACATAAGATACAAATATTATAATTTTCATATTAATGAATTTTATTTAAAGCTATTTGTAGTTTTCCTGGCTACAGCCACTTAGTGTCCAACTCAGGGGCCAGTTGGTTTGACCAGCTCTTTAACCAATCGTGGTGTCACCTGTCTTGCAGGATCTGCACAGCAGTACATGGGACAAGACGAGTTCTACGGAGAGCAGTATGGACACACTCAGAGCTCCAGCGAGCCCATAAACCAGCAGTATTACCCTGATGGTAATCATGCACATCCATAAACTTCATACACACAGCTTTCAAACACACAATCCCCACTGTAGGTCATTCCATTTCCTTTTAGCACTGTCCCACAGGCCTGAGCCAGATTTATTGCTGAAGCTCTTCCTCACAGCTTTTCACTGTGGGACACAAAAGTAATGAAAAAAAAATTGAAAACTCCTGACATTGGTCTATTTTCTGCCACTGTGTCTGTGTCCATACTGTCCCCTTTGGTGTGCCGAAATTTCAGATTTCAGAGAGTGATATAGCAGCGTGTAGGGTGTTTTTTTATTTTTTTTAATACTTTGTGCAATACCTTGAAGCGAAAAGGCTTGCAAAATGCTGTTTGTGTGTAATTTTGTCGATGCACGTGTATTATGAATGTTTCAGCTGCAATTTGCAAATAATAACTTCTCTTCTGTTTGTCAGTGGATTTTGCCTTAGCAGAAGAGTTTTTGCATGTGTTGAATCATGTTCTCTACAGGTCATGGGGAGTATTCATATCAACAGTCTTCATATGGTGAACAAGGGTATGACAGATCATTTGATGAGTCCTCACAACATTACTATGAAGGAGGTAATAATAATTCCTTAATTGAAACTTGTTTCTATATTTTATTGTCCAGTGAAATAAATAACTATAGTAAGGTGTGCCTGATGTGTCTGCCTCCAGGTAACTCTCAGTACAGTCAACAGCAGGCGCAGTATCAGCAGAGCTCTGGCCAGCAGCAAGCCTTCAGTCAGCAGCAGTACTCCTCTCAACAAGGCTACAGTGGACAGCCCCAAGGATATGGTGAGAGTAACTCATACAGTCATTTCTGTGCATCCAGGCAAACTTAAATGTGCACATTAAACACCTGAACACGTACGCTAAATTGCGCTACAGGTCCTGTCCAGGGAGGATCGTCCCAGTATTCCCAGTATCAGCAGAGTCAAAGCCAACAGTACGGATCATACCGTGCTTCACAGGGAGGCCCTGGAGCGCAGACACAGAGGCCGTTCTCCTATGAACAGGTACATGAGAAATGGTCATTAAATATTTCTATAAATGAAATGTGTGAATATATTATCTAATTAATGCTAATTTTAGACATTTTTATTATTTAATTTAATTTAATTTAGGAGACAATACATATGTTGGTTATTATTTATTTATTTTACTTAAAGGTCAAGTGTCTGTTTCATGTAGGCATTTATCATGCTCGCATCTATTTGGGCACAAAAGAAGGGTAATTAAAAAAAAAACAGGAGCCTAGCTCGACTCCCTTTGCCTCAAAGAAGTGTAATTGAATTTGACCGTGATCTAAAACACTGTTTCCTGTTTCCTTGTATAACTGCACAAAGCAACAGGAAATCTGATTCACGTAGGAGCAGTGAAGGAAACAAAGATGTTGTAGTGTGCGTCCATTTTAGTGCTAAGAGAAACACATAAAAGCATCACATTGGGTTTGGATTTATTTTAGATTTTCTCTAATCCACACAGGGTCAAACGTATGCATACACCCCCCACTAATATTTGGTTAAATGTCCCTGAGTGATTTGCTCCTCAGCCAGATGCTTTTGGTAGTCATCAACAAGTTTCTGGCATAATTCTAGCTTGATATTTGACCACTCTTCTTGGCAGAAAAAGCCATGACATTCGTGTCCATGATGAGAGTATTTAAACTTCTGAGCACAACTGTCACAACAATTTAAAAAAAAAAAAAATCCAATTAATATATATTTTTTTTAATATTTCAGGGTCAGTATGGAAATTATCAGCAATGAGGCACCACAATGTTTTACTGCTGGAAGAAAAATGTGCGATGAAACATTCAGCGGTGATGTACTGGGCTCAGCTATGGATTAGAAGATCTGGCTGCAGCAGATTTATTATCCTCTCATTAATCATCAGTCTAGCTAAAATAATTAATCCAGTCAAATGTGATGCTTCCCTCCTCTGTCTTAATTTCCACAGGGTTGCAGCTGGTTTTGGTGCTTGCAGAATCAAGGCAGTTAATGCAACCGTATTTTAACAAGCTACTAAGAAAGTGGCAGTAGCGTTGTCAGATGCACCTCAGCAACCTGCACAAATTAACTTGTCCTCTATCCCCTACCTTTATTGTTCTAAGAGTCTTTGATGTTATTTTATTTTTGGTGCACAGAGCAGGACTTTGGTTTGTGAAACTGTGGGGCTATAAAAAGCAAATTAGCCATGAAGAGAATATTTCATGATATTTGATTAAAACACTGTAAGCTTGCTCCAATTCCTGGTAGAGACACTGTTATAGCTCATGATAAGGTGCATTTATTAAGCGAAAGTGAAAATGTTGGTCCTTAAACCTGACTTGATCATGGGCTTTGTCTGTGTTAGTCAAACTGTGATGTGTTGGTGTGTGGTATAACATTATGTGTTTTCACTCTTCATATGTCTTGCTGAGGTGATGGACAGACAGATAGTTGACAGGTGAAAACTTAAAAACGTGTATCATTCTCCATGATAATCCTACATCGTGGTAGTATTTTTGACACTATATTTTGAGTGGCATTGCTCTGCGCAGGCATATAGTTTTTGTGCAGAGGTAAGGAGTGTTGCACTCTAATGCCATTCAGTAATGATTTTTACATTAAATTGCATTGCCACTTTGTCTGCACTTTATTTTGCAGTGACAGTGTGTGTATTGTCTGATATTTTGTATTGTAGTGCGATTCAGGCTGTTGTTAAGAAATGATACTCAAAAAGCCAAAGTAACACGGGAACAGTAACATGTCCTGCACCTCTTATCTACTTCAATAAGTGCAATACACTCAACTCTGTCAGTCATGTGGAAGTTGGCTCTTACGGTGAACTTTACGTGATTATATGTAGTTTTTTTTTTTTTTTTTTGACATACAGCTGTAGTAAAGACAGAGATCATTTGTCTCAAGTTATTAAATGTTATGTTGCAGGAATCAACTAGAATGTGATAGACTATTTAAGAATATTACTTTATTTATGTGACTTAGAGGCAGATATGTGAAGGCTTTTATGACAAACATAAAGCTTACTACTTTAGTATTTTTTTCTTTGAAAAATTTTTAAGTCATTAATTGTATTAGACGAGAGAATTAATGTTAAAAAAATATTACAAGTATTGCAGTGGTATAATTTTTGTACATGCTGTACAAGAATTTACCTTTTTTATATTTATTTTCTAGCTATCTACCTATCGGCATGTTATTTCTTAATTTATCTATTTAAAAGAAACAAGAAAATAAAAAAAAAAAAAAATTTATTTCTGTGGTTGTGAGGGTCCAACTTTGCAGTATCCTGTTGTAACTCATCTTGTTGTAACTCAACTTACCTCAGAGGGGAAGAATAAAACAAGAATTGTGGTCATTCTGCAGGGGTTATCAAGAATGGGAGATACCTGGCTGTCAAACAGCTAAATAACTATGTACCACTCAACACTGACAATCACAGGCCTCTCTAAACTGTAATGAATTGGTATCAGTGTCTCATTTTACTGTGAACCAAACATGTGTGGCAAGTCTTTGTCCAGTTCTATGTAGTGTCATCACTCATGGGTGGTATGCCTTGTTTGTGTGTGTCGTGTGAGTGTGTGTGTGTGTTTGCGCATATGTTAGAGAAGGAGAGAGTCAAGTTTGATGTGCATAATCCAAATATGAATGTTATCAACTTTAACTATCTATTGTAAGATTGCATTGCCTGATCTTTTCTGCTGTCTTTTGTTACTATTTGCTATAAAACAAAAATAAACGGACATTCACCTTTTGTGTGTCTGGATTCTGTGTATTTGTCATAAAGTCAGTTGTCATCTGTGCACTGGTCAGAGATCCTTTTATATTTCCAAATTTCATATACACTCAGTGGCCACTTCATTAGGTACACCGGTTCAGGTGCTCATTAACTGCAACTGTCTAATCAGCCAATCACATGGCAATAATGCAATGCATTTAGGCATGTAGACATGTTCAAGATAACCTGCTCAAGATCAAACTGAGGATCAGAATAGGGAAGAAAGGCGATTTAAGTGACTTTAAACATGAAATGAATATTGGTTCCAGATGGGCTGTTCTGTGTATTTCAGAAACTGCTGACCTACTAAGATTTTCCCACATAACCATCTCAAGGGTTAGCAGAAAATGCTCTGAAAAGGAGAAAATATCCAGTGGCCTTGTTGATGTTAGAGGAGAATGGGCAGACTGCTTCAAGCTGACAGGAAGGCAACAATAACTCAACCACTTGTAACAATCAAGGTAGGCAGAAGAACATCTCTGAATGGATAGTGCATCAAACCTTGAAGCAGACAGGGTTGGTTTCTTGAACATGACAATGAGTTCACTGTACTCAAATGGCTCCCTCAGTCATCAGATCTCAGTCCAACAGAGCACCTTTGGGATGTGGTGGAATGAGAGATTTGTGCAGCTGACAAATCTGCAGCAACTGTGTGATGCTTTGATGTCAATATAGACCAAAATATCTGCGGCGTGTTTCCAGTATCTTGTTAAATTTATTCCATGAAGAATGAAGGCAATTCTCAGGGCAAAAGGGGGTTCAACCTGATACTGGTAACATGTACCTAATAAAGTGTCCAGTGAGTGTACCTTTTAACATGGTTAGGTCACTGAGCAAATTGGAATTTAAAAAGCACTGTAGATCTTGTTTTACAGGGTATAAATTTTTCAGAGGTTTGAGTTGAAAATATATGAATTATTTTCTTTTTTTCTGAAACATACATTCCAGCACAGCAGGTGGCGGTAGAGGACCACAAAGCAACGGCTTTGAGTTTGACAGTTGCTCTAGCTGTCTCTTTACGGCTTCCGTAGTTGTATTGGTAGTGGTTCCTAAACGTGTGATGGATAGTTGCGGTCTTATCAAAAATGCCAAATAATTATTTAAAAGGGAAATACGTTTATATTTATTTTTTGAATGGACATTTACATTTATAGAAACCCTTACTCATTTCCCGACAGCATCCTGCTTTTTCTCTCTGGCGGCGATGCGTGTTAAGGCAAACTTTCAAGGTGACGTTAGCTACTTAAAACTGTAGTGCATTTTTGTTGAACGGCATAATGTTGGCAGCGTTGTCGAGAGTTAAAATCTCTCGCTTGCCTTCCTCTGAAATATTTGTAAGATATATTTTTGAACAAGAGGTCGAAAGGGGCCAGCTGCGGTTACTCGCACTCAGTTCTGCGACCTGGAGACGGAAAGTCGGTGGTGTCAGAGATGCCAGCACCTCAAGTACACTTTACGCCAAAGTCCGAGGAAACGCAAAGAAGAAGGAGATGTCTGAAAAAAAACTGGTACGTATTTGAGCTAGCGTTAAGTAAAAGCGCATTTTACGTGGTTTATATTTCTCAACACATTTGCAGGTTCACAAAACAAAAACACACCGCATATTCATGTCACACATGTTGTGCAGACTGTTAGAGTTACTTGAAGTCTGCTGTCAAATTAATTCTTAATGCGGCCCACAGACCCGTCACTTTGTAGACCACCGCCGTGTGAAGCTGGTGGCTGGTTCGGGTGGTAAAGGGGTGTGCAGCTTTCTCAGTGAGCCCAGGAAAGAGTGGGGTGGACCGGATGGAGGAAATGGAGGTGATGGAGGAAGTATCATTATCAAGGGTATGTTTGGTATCTGTTTGGTTACAGGAATGTGTACATTAGAGCTGCATCTATCGATTATTTTAGCAGTCGAGTATTCTAGCGATTCCATCGACTAATCAGATAAGAAATACTTTTGTCTTTTGTCCATTAAGAAAAAAACTTTTAAAATGAACTGCGCATTGGTTTCCATTTTAGAAATTGCAGTGTTTTTAATAATTTTAAGTGCATACGTTTTTTCAACAAACTAAACCCATCCAATGTATTTATGTGCCATATTAAAATATTTTTTAAAGAAAACATTTTCTTAAATAAAAAAATTCACAAGTACGGTAAACAGTACAACCTAAACTAAAACATAAAATAAAATTGCCTTCACTCTGTCTTCTTGGAAGGTGTGCTAGTGAATAAGTCAGTATGTGTGTCTGTAAGCCTTTAAAGGAGCATGAAAGCGAGCATGTCAGCATTCTCAGAACTGCATTTCCTTCTGCAGAAAACAGATGTTCTGTATGTGCTCAAAATTTTATTAATAATTAATATTAATAATAATTCAGTGTCCAACCCAGCAGCCCCAGGCCAGTGGCTCAGAATTTTACTGGCACATGTACATTTTTACTGACCTACGGTGAGAAAGGTTTAAAAAAAAAAAAAAAAATTTAAATATGAATATTTTATTTAAATTTTCTAAATCTATAATCTGTTAATCTAAATCTGCAAAATAATGTTCCTAAAGCCTTGAAATAAATATGGTCTAGTACACCTCACACCCCCCGTTTAGACTCAGCCCTACAGACAGCCTTGAGTGAGCATCCTAATTTAAGCATCGTGTCAGACTCAGTTAACAATTCATCTGCATATTTTATTTTAACTTCTGTAGCTTTACTGTGGGATTTTAGCTATGTAAAATAAATGGTGATGGATGAGAGCGGCTACAGTGTTCGCTTTTCTTCACCTTAGAGCTTGTTTCCCAGTACAGGTTTCAGTGGTGATTACAGGAACAGACGCTGCTGTTTTGGATGATAGAAAAACATTTTCTTTCACTCCACGTGAGCTCAGCGTCTCGGTAATGGCTCCGTCAATTTCCTCTTCACTGTGTGTGTGTAGACAGACACCGCTGCTGTTGTTACCAGTCCTTTTGTTGTAACACTGGGGCCTACACAGCCTTAATGTTGTAATACCTTTTATTCACATGCGTGCTTTTATACGTTTCTGTTGCAGGTCTATTTTTAGTCACAAATGTGGGTGAAACGCTCCTCTTGTATCCTCTTGAAACATACCCTCACCAGCCAATTTATTAGGTACATTTTGCCAGTACCAGGTTGGTTTGCTTTCAGAACACTTGTTGTGAGCCTATGTGAATTGTAGCCTCAGTTTCCTCTTAAGGAGTGGAAGATAGTGATAGTAAGGTTGTCTTCCTATCATGCTGAGCCATTCTCCCCTGACTTCTGATAGCAACAAGGCATCTTCACCCAGAGTACTGCTGCTCACTGGATTTGATCTCTCTCTTTTTTTTTTTTTAAACCATTCTCTGTAAACCCGAGAGATGGTTGTGTGCGAAAATTCCAGTAGATCCGAATTTCTGAAATACTCAGATCAATCCACCAGCACCAGCAACCATTCAAAGCCAATTAATTCACCTTTCTTCCCCATTCTGATGCTCGTTTTAAACTTGAATAGGTCATCTTAACTATATCTATGTACCTTAATGGATTGAGTAATTTCCATGTGATTGACTGATTAGATGAGCAGTCGGTGTACCTAATGAAATGGTTGGTGTATGTATGTAGGTTGACCATTTTGTCAGGAATCTAATGTTTTGTTGAAGAAAATAGACATTAAAAATTAGTTATGTCAATACAGTCCATTCTTCATCATGCTTTCATAATTATTCCATGTTTGTCTGCTTTCAGCTGACCGGTTTGTCAAATCGTTAGCACAATTAGTTCCAGTTTACAAGGGAGAGGATGGGGAATCAGGGGGCAGCAAGAACTGTTATGGTCGGAACGGCAGCCCAACCTACATTCGTGTGAGTTCCAGCATTTGATCATATCTGTGGCATGAGTCTGGCCTGACCTAACCTTTCCTGTAATATATTTTTCCCCCATCTATAAAGGTACCATTAGGAACTGTAGTGAAGGAGCAGGGCAAAATCATAGTGGACATGACTGAGCATGGTCAGGAGTATCTGGCTGCATTTGGAGGGTCTGGAGGGAAGGGGAATCGATTCTTTCTGTCAAATGAAAATCGATCCCCAATGACAGCAACCCCTGGAATGACAGGCCAGGAGCGGGTCCTTCAATTGGAGCTACGCACCATGGCCCATGCCGGACTGGTGAGAAGACCCTATTTCTGAAGTTAAAATTGGCATGTGACTTTTCAGCAGTGCAGATATATTGAAGTGTTTGTATTCCCTTTATCCCATCAGGTTGGCTTTCCAAATGCTGGGAAATCATCACTGTTGAGAGCCATCACCAATGCAAGACCTGCTGTGGCTGCCTACCCTTTTACAACTCTCAATCCTCATGTAGGCATTGTCAAGTACAGGGATCATGAGCAAGTTGCAGGTAATTTATTTTAAGCAAGGATTCTGTTTATTTTTTAACAGTATAATACATTTTACTAGGCTCTCACTCTGTAAAACTTTAATATTTTTTGGTATTCGTTATACTACTTGTGTTGTGCTTTTACCTTTACATTATGCAGTTGCTGACATCCCAGGCATCATTCGAGGAGCCCATCTAAATCGAGGATTGGGAATCTCCTTCTTGCGCCACATAGAGCGCTGTCGTTTCCTTCTCTTTGTTCTGGACTTGTCGGCTCCAGAGCCCTGGACCCAGCTCCAACATCTGCGTTATGAACTGGACCAGTATGAACTTGGTCTGTCCCAGCGGCCTCAAGCTATCATAGCCAACAAAATGGACCTACCTGAGGCCCAGGAAAAGCTAGAAACACTTAAGAGCCACATTTCCCAGAGGGTCATCCCTGTGTCAGCACTCACAGGACAAAACACAGAGGAGCTCATACTCTATCTGAGAGAGTTGTACGATGGCTACCTCCAAGAAGGAGATAGTGGGGAAGGGAAACCCACTAGGTGGTAGGAAAAACTATGCTTGCTTAACAGAAAATGTGACAAATATTTATACTGGACAATGTAGAATGTATTTCAATTTCTCAATAAACAAATTAAACACAAGATTTTGATGTTTTATTAATGATGGATGACAAATACATATATATTTTGAATTGATAGTTTTAGTAAAGCTACTGGATTTGAAGGTGTGTGCAATTCCTTACTGAGCCAGCAGAGGGCATGATTATCACCTCTGAACCTGAGTGGTAGTTATGTAAAGTAAAGCTCCATACAGTCAAAGGAATGAGACCTGAGGGCTTGTAGAGTGCTTAGTTGAGTAACTGGCGAGCAGAATACTTAAACTGATTTTACCAGCTGGTAGAGAAGGAATACACTGTCACACCACAGGTGTGTGATGTTTTATCTGAGGCTGAAAAAAACAAGTGTCATTGTATAGAAAAGTTTTTAGGTTTTAACTGCATCTGTTGTAAAATACACACTCACTGCTGTGTATTTATGGATTAATTTGCCAGGATCTCAGATTATTTATTAAATAATGAAAGTAATGCATTTTTGCAGTTGATGTTTCAAAAAGGGAAGATATAGTTAAGTAAAAGAATACTTTTGATTTTGATATTGTGCTCAACAGTTGCTCTGTCTACTGATAAATGAGCAATAAAGAAGAATTAAAGGATATCAACTGGCAAAAGAGATATTAGTTGTGTAACATTCTTGTCAAAATCAGAAAGATAAAATACATAAAATGGTTGCTGATTGCAGATTGGTTGCTGGACGCAGCGTGTCTCATGTTGTTTTTAGTGTGATGTGCTAACTGGCCCTGCATGTCATCATCTGCCTCTGTGGAGGGATTAGCTGTCAGACTGGGAAAACAAGTAAAAGCATACTCAGCAATTTGTATAAAGGTGCAGTATGAATCCTTACACGAGCTACTCACCTCACTCCCCAGCATAAATTTGCGCTTCTGCTTGTGTCATCAGACATGTTATTTGAACACTGCTTCCCTCTCTTAGTGGCTAATTGAAGTCATGTATGGGCATTGTGTGCAAGTACAATGACATGATTTTTTTGCATTTTTGAAAGAACAAATGAATATTTATGATTATGGGAGTTGAGACATGCCATAATCGAGGGCTGCAAAACAAGCCCTGAACATCACCCATTGACCAGTATGGTTGACAGTAGGTGTTTATGCTCATACGCTGTTTTTGGTTTCCTCCAAATGTGGTATTATTTCTTCTTCACATGACTGCATGCACCTAACTCACCTAGCTGAAAACTTGGAATATCTCGGCATAGTGTACAGTGTATTGTTAAAACAAATTGCGGAAACTGAACAAGCGGAGGACAAAAGAAGTCGTTAAAAAGGGCTCTGCAGAAGATGTATCTGAAAGTCATGTCCTTAATAAGGAAAAATCCAGTGAAGACCTGACACATGACCTAAGAGATGCATCTGGCCCTTCGGCTGATCCATCTGCTGTTCATTGAAACCTCCTCAGAAATGGTCTCAGTGGAAGGGTGGCTGTCAAGAAGCCATTTTTAACGAAGAGAAACACTGAGAAAAGGATGAGGTGTGCCAAATTACACAACAGCTGAACTGATAATAAGTGGCAGCTGGTCTTATGGAACGGTCTGATCAATTGTGTTCTTGTTTGTGTCTTGCACAAGCATGAACACTCCCATACAACTACACCCCTGAGAGCACTGGCCCATACCAGCACCTTTTGTCAACCTACAGTCTAAACAACAAAACAAAAACTCGTTTTATAAGCTTATCGTGTCAGAAAGGGAATGCCAGCAAATTACAGCGTGTCAGTAATCACAACACATTCTTGAAAAACCTTTATTTTAACAAGACAGTGCTGCATGAGTCACAAGCTTAACCACCTCTGATGGACTCACAGAAAGCAACTGACAAACTTGAAATGTAATATGTAACCATATGAAAAGCTAAAATAGTGCCTTAGAAACTGCTGAGAACCAAATCTTAAGGTAAAATGAAAGTAAAAAGCATTTTCCTGTTGTTACTGTAGATATGATCAGATATCCGTAGTGAAAGTAGCATATCAAGATTTTTTTTTTCTCCATTACCCAGTGTTCTTTATAAACACTGTAAGATGAAGTTATTATGCTGAAGACACTATATATTCTACCAGGTTTCATTTATACTTCAGAACTAGTGACTTTACCATGAAATATAATACTCATTTAACCCTTTCTCCCACAATACAGTAATTTTGGTGGAAAGAAAATGAGTCTTCTCCCTACATAATCTTTTTAGGCAGCAAAATCTAGCTTTATTGGTCTATATTTGCTGGGTTTAATAGTTTTTGCTATTACCTTATTTAGCTGAATCTATAGAGAATCTAGATCATGTCCCATTCAAGCCTTGAAAGTTAGAATGGGTTGTTTCAATTGCAACAGAAGTCTCTGTATAACATTGAATATAAAAAGAGCTCATATTGCTTTATCCCAGGCTTAGATTGTCCCTGCAGATGTTTCATTCCCATGTTTGTTTCCAGTGACTGGAAAACAGCACAATATCATGACAGGACAATTCCTAACACCTGCCTCTTTTAATCTGAGATTTACTGAATAATAATAAATACAATAATTATTATAATAATCTCTACCATGCACATCATTTCCTCAACTCAAGGCTCATGCCATTGAGCCTTCCCTTTGGGACTCTGAGATGAATGAGTTGGCTTCTGATCCTTCTCGTACTGCTTCATTTATCAGCTGAGGATAAAAAAAAATAAGAAAATTAAACCATGGCAGCATTTCATGGTTGAAATTATTATCATTATTTTTTAAATTATTTTAATTAGTAGCCATTTGTCATCCAAGTCCATCATTATATACCAGGAGCTTATGCTGAACTTTTCCACTTGTCAGTTAATCTTGTGAAAAGAACAAAATCAAAAGTCTCGACTATTTTCTGTTTTAATTTCCAAGCTTATCTATGTTCTTCAAATTAGTTATTATAATTATATGTATTTTGTAGCACTTACTGGACTCATTGTGACAGTTTTAACTTGTGCTGTTTCTTGCATCTGGTTCTGGTTCTGCATCACAGTGGCCACCTTGACAAGAGTATTTTTTTTATTATTATTACTATATGATATTCCTTGTGTCTGATTCTCTTACTGATTCTCAGCACCTGCCTTGAAAATGGTGTTTTACATTTTTACAACAGAAAATGTCACAATTATGGTTGCATAATTTCAGTAATTAAAACATATGTGATAAGAGTGAAGTAAAAATGAAAATATCCAGTTAATCTTTCCAGTTTTCTGCAGTTATTTTAAACACTTAAAAAAAGGATTTAATAGGCTTTCATACATAAAAAAAAAATAACTTGATAAATGTGAGACAACATTCACAAATATCTGTGTGTCTGTTCATATGTGTGTTGTATTAACTTGTATTAACATACAGTAACAAGCAAGTACATGTAGTTTTATGATAAAGCTATTTACTGGGCAGTCTTTTCCTGGATTGTCAGTGTTAAATGTCTTCAGTTGTTGTCCAGGACAATAATAATCTGGGATTTCCACAGTCTCTTTTTTGCAGGACAACAGAAGAGCCAAAAGGAGCAAATCTGAAGCATAAAAAACATACACAGAAATACATAACATATTATGGTAGGGAAAGCCTTTAAGACCTGTTAGTTTAATTTGACAAAAAAAAAACAAACAAAAAAAACCTTCTAAACCTGTGTGAAACTATGATTTTTCTTTTTAAAAATGTCCAAGCATAATTGGATAATTTCACTACACATCGTGAAGGTAAAATATACTCTAGAATGTACTACTAAACAAATGAGTACAACAGCACAATATCTAACACATCTAAATAATTTAATCATTGTATAAAAAGAACATTATGGAAAAGTTAAAAATGAACTTTGGATATGTGTGGTATTAGTTACGCTAAAATAAGATATAAAACAGAGAGCTGGTGACTGCCTGCATTGTAAAACGGCCCTCACAGCTGGCCACAAGTAGAAAAGTCCAAATTTATCATCTTGTCAACATCTGCCTGCAGTCTCTCTCTCACATCCAGCGTTCACACTGCTCCACTTCAGTCTGCTCTTCACCTCCTCAGCTCCGCTCCTCAGGCCTGTACCCATCTGATTAGGCTGCTCTGCTCTGATGTTGTGCCAAACAGTGATTTCTGATGTTTCTGTGTGGGGTTTTTAATATGTAATGTCTTTGCTTATATTGGTAAATTGACTGTAGTCAACAGGATTTGTGAAGGGCTTATATATAAAATGCACAAGTGAGTTGTTACGCAAGTATCTTTATGACTCTTTGTTATTGTATCGACATTATAATCAATTCAGTACTTTTTGGCCACTTAAAATATCTTTATAGAACTGTAATGTTATATTTGTTGCAATTTTTGCTGCCCTCTTGGCCAGATTGCTCTGAAAAAATACATTTCTAATGTGAATAACAGTGTTTACCCTGATAAATAAAGAATATATAAAAGTCACTTTACCAAAAAAGTGACTGCAGCTTCTACCTTGTGACAGGAATGTTGTTTATTCAAAATAATTGATATCATTCATGAGAAATATGTTTGTTTTTTTTTTAAGTTTCAAACATATTTCTGAATATGTTTGACATATGTTTCATAGATTGTAGGCCAAAAAAGTAATTTACAACACTTTAAATACAGCCAATCATTTTTTTGATAAATATTGGAAATCACTTTTTGGCTTGACACCAGAGTTCATTCCTTATTTGCTCTGATTGGTTCTCCACACTTTGGACTCTGCTTAGTTCAGCTGTGGTTTCTGTACTAGGACTATGTATTAGGGCCTTGGCCCCTGTGGGACACGGTTGTGGAGGGCAGGAGTTACCCCTGCCTATCGCTCCCCGCTGCTACCCACTGATTGTTACTCCCGCCCCTGGGATGTGGGTGCCTGGGGGTCCTGGGGTGCGTGGCTGGATGTCTTGGTGTGGCTTCTGGCCCGCTCCCTTGGCAGCTGTGGCCTGGGGGTGGCTCGGGCGTCTTTTGCGTAGGGGGGGCTCTGCTGGGTGTCGGGCGATTCCTGAGCGCCTGGGGCCTCGGGGCTGCATTCTCGGCTAGTGCTGTGGGGGCCAGCCTGCCGGGGGTGGGCTACTCATTGCCTCTGGCTCTGAGGGCTCTTGCCCGTTGACCGTGGGGGCTCCGTCTGGGGTCTTCTTCCTCTGGGGTGTGCGCACGGTTGCCATTGAGATGTGTGGCCTCAAGTCTTCTGAGCTCCTGGTGGGCCGTGGACGGCCCGGGTCCCCTGGGTCTTTCCCTGCCTGCCTCTGGAGCCCGGGGGGGTGGTTGCAGCTTCTTGCCCTCATTATAGAGTATGTTCCATGACAGAGGAACACACATACATTACTACAAACTACAGTAAGAGTGTGTGTATGTGTTTATATGTATGTGTATGTATAAATATATGAATGTGTATGTATGTGTAGCTTTTATCTTCTATTTTTTTTTCTGTCTCCCCCGCCCTTTTTTTTTTTTTCTCTATCTCTTTTTCTTTCCCTGCCTGTCAGATCTTCAGATCTGGCAAGAATAAATAAAATAAAAATACAATTAACAAGAATAGCCTATAGAAAACTTACAGAGCACTTCTTGTAAAAGCAAATACGTTTCAGATTGCGAAAACTGCCAGACATGACAGGTTAAAAAAAAAGAAGTATGTATTAGAACACAGACATGCATCTTAATTTATCATGTTACTGTTTTTATCTTCATTATATCAGTGTGTATAGTGAGATGGCAAATACAGCTCTTCATAATCACCAACCAAATGAATAATAACTACATTAACACATTGTTCCTTTTTTGCAAGCTACATATTCATTATGTAAGACAAAGGAATCAATTACAGGCACTATTAATGTCAGTTTGATGAACACTTTTTTACATGTAGCGCAACATATTCCAGTGACCTCAAACAACAACTAACACGTAACACAGCTGTACTCTCGCTGTTCATTTTGAGATCAGCTACTACACATATATAATCTGTAAGAATTTGAGTGTTAAAATTATAATTCCTCAAAGCTATGTACATGTTAATCATGGTACCCTAAGCAGTTTATATAGTAAGTTTGATCCAGACTGATTAATGCGTCTAGGAGGATTTACAGTAGGGAACATACACTATACATAACTACGATCATTAGGGTAAGATGTTTCCTACCTGCAATGAGCCGCATGCTTAACAAAAGAATCCCCACTGCTCCCGCTCCTAATGTGACACTAGATTTCCTCAAGTGACAATTAGGGGTTTTTGGGTCCACACAGCTACACACAGTAACTGACAGGCTGTGGACAGCTGTATTCCCTTGTTTGTCAGAAACTTCCAGCAACAACTTGTGGTTTTCAGAATAAACTGTTTGCTCTTTAACCAGGTTGACTGAATAACCTGTGGGTCCAAAACGAATTCACATTCAGTTGTATTGCTGAGATTTATTTAATATCAGTGACATTATTTTTGTGAGTTATATGAGTTTGAGTTGAACTGCCATCTTACCTACGACAGGGTCAACCTTCCACTTGCCCGCAACATCTCCGAGGAGCTTGAAAGTGAAAGGGCCACCGTAGGGCTCATCATCTGAATCTAATGCTGTGATGTTGGCAAATGAGTGGTCATCAGATTGGCACATTTCAATTATGCTTAGGACTAGGGATGGAGCGTGATCATTCTCATCTCTGACATGAATGCTAAGGGTTGCAGTGCTTGTCATCTTTGGAATGCCTGGTGACAAAAAAGTGGTACAACTTTTTAGAAATGTGATGAGGAAATGTGGATGAATACTGTTCCAAATATGTAAATACTCATCTAATTCATACCATCATCAACAGCACATATTGTGACTACATAAATGTTGTCTTTAACAAATTCTGACTCTCGGTCCAAGACCTTTGATGTGGTTACGTTTCCAGTGTCAGGGTCCACTGTAATCCAACCAGCTGGATCGTGTCCTATCGTGTATCTGAAAAATATGTGTTGTGTCAGACATTTTCAAATCGTCTGCCTATGTAATAATGTAGAATGTTTTTGTCTTGCAAGACGGGCATGTAGTAGTACTGTATATTCAAGACTTACTTAAATGTGTTTGTAGTAGTAACATCAGGATCTTTAGCTGTGAATGTCTCCAGATATTTACCCACCCCAAAGTTCTCAGTCACCACAACTTCTTTTGAAGGCTTGTCAAAGACCGGCGGCTCATTGACATCCTCCACAGTAACAATCACTTGATGGCTGGATGCACCTGTTGCCAGTTCTGTTTCAGTCACACCGCTAACAGTGGTCCTAGTAGCAGTGGAACCAGATTTGGTAACTACTTTCCAAAGACCGGTGGTGCTGCGTCTTTCCACTTTGCATGAATAATAAGGAATCTCATTCTCTACAGTGATAGTTATGTTCTTCATTTTAGCATCTTCATAGTTTAGTGGCTGTAAAAAGACACAATGTTGTTTGGAAAATGCTCATTTGTGTTGTAGTTATTTTAAAAAAAAATGTGACAGTTTAAATATTTTCGCCACACAGACTGCGGTTTTAAAGACTTGAATTGGAAGGTTTAGTTTGCTTTAGTCATGATCACAAAAATACCTTTTCCACATACACTAGTCCCTCGTTTGTCTCAGGATCGGTAGTTATTCTGAAGTTGTTGTCTGTATCTCCTTGGATTGTATATTTGGCTCTCCAGGCTGGGGTTCCTCTGGTGTCTTCGTCATTAACTTGTATACGTGAAACAAGAACATTAATCTGTCCTTCTTTCACTTTTTCTGGGCCCTAGGGTCAAAATAAAAGAGACTGTTGGATTATGGAAATGGCTACAATTGAGTTACTTAAGGTGACTGAAATAAGTAATTGCCCACTATTTGTTGTGTGATCACAGGAAGGTGATTATTTCCATCTTCTATATTGATTGTGATGGTGCAGGAGCTGGAGAGCGTTTTTTTTCCATTGTCTTTGGCCTCCACTATAATGGTGTATTTCTGTGCTGTCTGATGGGAAAAGAAAACATTGCACACTTTAAATATAAATTCATGTCAAACATATTGGATTTGGTTGCATTATTAACATTTGAGGAGCTTTATGCTCAAATGTTAAAATGTTAAGTTTTTATTTGAGAGTTTTGCCATGAAGCAATAATTTCTCTCACCTCATGGTCCAGACATCCTTTAAAAGAAATTGTTCCAATTCCTTGCTCATGGATCTGTTCTAAGTAGAACTCGAGATCTTTAGGTGTAGGTGTGACTGAAATTATTTTTAGGGAACATTTGTTATTTTTCTCACTTCTGTCTTTATCTGTTGCTTCAATGGTAACCACAGCAGTGCCTGTCAGTATCAGAATGAAAATAATGATTATGTTTAGTTTCACTGTCACAAAATTATAATTTCATCACAGGAGTATTATAAATGTAAATAACACAAGTGAGAAAGTTACCCTGTAATGTTGACTCTTTTATGCTGATATTGTACTTTTCAAGTTTAAATATTGGAGGGTTGTTGTTTGAATCCACAATCTGTATATGAATCCCGAGCTGCGTGTCTATTTCATGATTTTGTCTGTCAAGTGCCTGAAACGTCAGCTGTAATGCAAAAGCAAGAACCGTGAACTAATCAACCTCACCACCATGCTTTACACACACCTTTAGGTTTCCAGAAGATATATTTTTTCTTTTTTAATATTTCATCTCACCTTAAGAGTAGAATATTCTTCACTGTCCACGGGACGGAGGACGGTTATCTCACCTGTATATTCATTGATTTCCAACACATTTTTGGGTTCCAAATCAACACCTTGACCATGTATCTTAAAAAGGACGAGGTCCTTCTCGATGTCAATCTGTATCGAACATAAGACACAGCAGCAGTAAATTTAGGATTTATCCTTCTGCATTTAGTAATGTGTTATCCTTAACGCATTCACTCACTTTGCCCAGTGGATATGGGAAAGGTCCCTGATAGCCTTCATCAATAGTAAAGGAGTCAATGATCCAGTTTCTTTTTTGACGCAGCAAAAGTTGTGAAGATGGTCTGTGGACTCCCGAACACTGCAAAATATCACACTGGAAAATGTTGTATTAAACGTTGGCTGTATTATCAGGAGTACTATTATAAAGTTAGTTAAAGAGTTTTAATCAGTTAGTTCAGTTAAATTAATAAATGATAATAGTCTTATGTTGTTAGTGCTATTTACAATGAAAGCTCATTTAAAAACAGTCACTCATGTTGAAATCTAAGGCAGAAGTAAGAAAATAATAAGCACTATTTTAAATACTTTTACCTTACCAGAATCAAAAGAAGAATCAGGTACATTTTCTTCATATTATATCCTAATGATGGCTTGTTTTGAAGTGCGTTGCAGACTCCTTCTTGAATGTACTTGAGTGGAAATTCCGGTGCATGCCAATGTGGGCTTTTGCAGATAGATAACTGAGTGGGAGGGTTTGTATTGATGAATCAGGTCTTTATGTCCAATGTCATTTCTGGGTCCAAATGCTCCTAAATCAACAGCAATGGCAGAACCAGCGACTATTCACTATTACAGAAGATTGTAACATACCATATCAACTGCAGCCATTTCCTCTTCTCTTTCTCATCTGTGTGTTTTTTTGATTTGGATCGGTTAAAACAACGAGGGACACAGCATTGCGGTATATTGATCACATGACAGTTTGGCCCCAGAATTGGAATTCTACGTCATCATTTGACAACCGATTCAGCCAGCCAATAATCTGAGTCTGTATCATAGCTGGGCATAGTTTTGAGTAACTTCATTAGAAGACTGAATTTCTTCTGCTTATACACAAAAAGGTTGTCTGTAATCACACACGCACACCTACACACACACACACACACACACATATACTGCATACAGCTTCTTCTGCATCTGGTCTTTTATGGGAAACTGACAGGAGATCAGCACGCTAGATAAGCTGCAGCTTGCGCTGATTTCACTACTCTGAAATCAGTCACCATCTGCACATTGTGGGAAAACAGCTGACTTCTGCAAGCAAATGAGCTTCTGTTATCATCATAACAGATACATTTCCTGTTGCTAACCACCT
Source organism: Archocentrus centrarchus (assembly GCF_007364275.1). Lineage (NCBI taxonomy): Eukaryota > Metazoa > Chordata > Actinopteri > Cichliformes > Cichlidae > Archocentrus > Archocentrus centrarchus. Next base: position 13,520,787 of record NC_044352.1, read on the forward strand.
TTGCCAACCCATGTAATCTAGAAGAGTTAGGGTGTAGTGTGAAAAAGTTTTTTAATAACTCCTTTAGCACATTACTAAAGAAAGGCTGATGACAGAGGGGGAAGTCAGCTCCTGCCATGTCTGGTTTTATCAAACAGGTAAGTTGAAGAGGTGCCATTAGCACTTTCAGATATGCATTTCTGACAAATCACTCAGTTGACTGTTTAAGCAGATCATCCTCATTTTTGGAGGCCAGTGGCAAAGGCCAAGTAGTTCAGGCTGCTGGCCGGATGGCCAGCGGCAGAGAAAAAAAGAGTGAAATATTGTCTCTCTTTGCAAATTCAGAAAACAAAACGGCCTTACTCCTGGAGGGAAAGTTCTCAGATGACCCATACCAATACACGAGTGGAAAAGCAGGAGTGAGCTGAGGCTGCACAGGGTGGGGAGCATTGCAAGGCTGGGGATGTGCAGACCTCAGAGTGCCGGCAGACTGGAGCTGCTGATTATGCTGTTGCAAGCCATGCTTCCTCCTGCGTGGAGCTGTTGACCAGAGTGGCAGGCGAGTAATTGCCCGGTGAGAGGAAGAGTCCAAGTACTCTGTTCTCTTTCAACTCAGGCAGAGCAAATGCAGTTCTTGAGGTGGACAGCTGCTGCAGCAAGGCTCTGGTACATGGCTGAGACAGCTGAGGTGGAAAGCGGTGTCACCGATGGCCATTCCACTTGGCAGGTCCTCCAGAAGCCGGCTGAGTTCCGCAAAATTGTAACTCTGGGGTGAGCCACGACATCTGCCTCACCGTCTCAAAAAAGTCAGAGTCTGCAGGGTCCATAGCATGGTCACATCATTCTGTCAAGGATAGCTGTGTAGCAGCCAGGATAGGACCTCGATATGCAGAAAACAGAAAACACTGGGCAAAAGGCTCAGGACCATGACAGTATTCTACAAAATATTTCCAGCACTCACTATTTTCAGCTAATGTAAATATTTAGGTAATAACTATAGAAATAATTCATTTTACAGTTCTTCAGCAAGAGAGGAGTGCAGAAAGGTGAAGATGTCCAGAAAAACTGCAGCAAGCTGCACAGTCAGATACCTCCACCAATTCAGTTCAGTTCAGTTTTATTTATGTAGTGCCAAATCACAACTAACAGTCACCTCAAGGCACTTTATATTGTAAGGTAAAGACCGTACAATAATTACAGTGAAAGCCCAACAGGGTCAGTTTATTGGATTTTTCTTCACACTTAACACAATTGATGACCACCACCATGCATTCTGGCTCTGTCCACCAATACAAAACTTCTGGACAGAAGTAACCACCAAACTTTCACAAACCTCAGTCCTCTTGGCAACCACTGTGTTTTGGAGCTGAATGCACTCTCATGTAGCGTAAATGAAATCTCCAGTCATAAGCAGTGTTTTTGAGGTGTGCTGTGTTGTTGAAATTGAGCAGAACAACATGAAACACAATTAGTTAATCTCTATTTGCTTTTAATTGAGAGTTTGTAAAAAGCAGACCGACATTAAACGTAGCGGTGAACGTTTTAACCTGTTAACTGGTCGAACCAAAATCACCTGAAAAAACTTCGGCTGATGGGACGTGGCTGTCTGCGATCTCTGAGGGGCGAGAAGCTAGAGATTTGAGGCGTCAGCATAGCATGAACAGTTCAGAAACAATTGGAAATGAGAAAAAAAAAAGCAATTTATTAACTGATTAAGTCGTGTTTTAGACTGCTTGTTGCTAGCGGATTTATTCTGACCCAAAGTACAGCCGTAACCGGTTCTGAATGACGGCTTTACAGCAGACAGCTGCTCCAACATTTGCCGGTACTGCGTACCAGCGCAGAATCTTTTAGTGGTACGCAGTACCGGACCGTACCGGCTTACTTTCACCCCTGCTATGACCCATTCGGTTCCTGTACAACTTGAGAGCTTGGTCCACATTGCTGGCACTAAGTTAGACTCATTCTCACTGGGTGTGGACTTCGCCAGGGCTGCCCTTTCTCACTGAGTCTGTTCATAATTTTTATGGACAGAATTTATAAGTGTAGCCAAGTAGCAAATGGCTTCCACTTTGGGTAGTCTCACAATCTCATCTCTGCTTTTTGCAGATGATGTGGCTCTTTTACCTACAAGAGGTGGTGGCCTCCAGCTTGCACTGGAGCAATTTGTAGCCAAGTGTGAAGCGGCAGGAGTGATAATTAGTGCTTTCAATCCTGAGACCATGGTTCTCAGCCAGAAAAGGATGGAGTGCCCACTTCAGGTCAGGGATTAGCTTATCCATGAGTCAGGAGAGAGGGGACTGGGATACTGACAGATTGGGGCTGTAGCTGTACCGATGCGGACCTTATACCACTCTGTTGTGCTAAAGAGAGAGCTTGAGTGTAAAAGAAAAGCTGTGGATTTACTGTTTGATCTACCTCCCTACCCTCACGTATGGTTACAAGAGTGAGATCGCAGAAATGTGGCAGAAATGAGCTTTCTCTGAAGGATGGCTGGCATCTCCTTTTGGAAAGGTTGAGGAGTTCAGTCATTCAGGAGGGGCTCAGGTTAGAGTTGCTACTCCACATTGAAAGGAGCCAGTTGAGGTCGTTCAGGCATCTGAGAAGGAGGCACCCAGGAAGCATCCTTCCTGGGTACCTAGTAGGCATCCTTCCTGGGTGCCTACTAGGTAACGCATTCCAGGCTTCTCCTACTGGTAGGAGGCCCTGGGTTAGACCCAGGACATGCTGGAGAGATTACTTTTCTGGGCTGGGAATGACTTGGTGTTCCCCCGAATGAGCTGGAGGAGATGGTTGGGGAGCAGGAGGTCTGGGTTTCCCTGCTTAGGCAGCTCTCCCCACAACCTGGCTTCACATGATTGGCAGAAAATGGATGGATGGATACATTTGTAGATGGATAGTTGTCTTCAGGAGCTAGCTAACTTAGTTACTGATTTTGTTTTGGCACATAGTGTGATGTGAGTTTTTACTAGTTTGCGGAAAATAGCTGCTGCTCTTATAATTCAAGAGTCAATTATACAACAAATTCAGCTATAAATTATCATCTTAAAAATAAGTAAATAAGGCTAAGAGGTCTGTAAACACAGCTGTAAAGATGCAGCTTATCTCTGAATAAGCTGATTTAATGTTATACTTTGATAAATGCATGTTTCTGAAAGCAAAATGGATGTTTTGCTGATTTCTCCAGAGACCCCACATGTTTTTCCTTTCATAATGTTGCCTTCAGCATAGGCACAGGTAAAGTAGGTAAGTTGACGTAAAAGAGCTATACCTGGTGTTTAGATATTCAGTTTCTCAATTGCCAGCTCTCTGGGTTTTAAAATGCATGACGGGTTCATACTTAAAGAACTCAGAACAAATGAAATATTACTTTTTGTGCCCCAGGGCAGATGTCATAGATGAGTCTTTACTAAAGGCAGAGATCTTTTGTCACAGAATATATCACCCCAATTAAATAAAGCTTTATTTACAGCAAAGTTTGGGGTTTTCACTCTTTAACCTGTCTGACAGATCTAAAGCATTGAGAAAACTGATAATAATTTAACTATCTTTGGATGATTAGTGAGAAAAATTCTCAGTGACAAATCTCACAAGAATGCCATTTATGATGGAAAAATAATTCATTCATATGCTCCTTATGGTTTCTGTAGAAGCTACTGGCAGTTTTGGATAGACATAGTGATACTATGTCATTGGAATTTTCCTGGGTTTATGGTTTATGCATCACAGCTTTACTTTTCCTGGCATAGCAGTTCAAATGTGTTATTTACTATATAGACATGGCTTAATAGAACTTGTTATGGACACAAATACTGTTGTTTTTTTGTATAACCACCACTATCTTTGATAGTTCAATATTGAGAAACTTGTTTGAGAGGTCCATATAAACAGATTTGTTTGTATTACCACTATTCATACTTTTGGTACAAGTAAAAAATTGTTAACATGACCCTCAGCAGAATATTCACTAGTTTGTGGGATGTATCCAAATGTACACACACATACACTGCCAGGAAAGGCTGACCACCCTCCTCACCAAAACAGTCAGCCTACAAAAATACTGTCCTGCATGTACAAACATGAACACACCCACACAACCGTACATACCTGAGAATACACATACACACACAAAAGCACCTTTTGATAACCTACAGTCTAAACAACAAAATGACAACTGGTTTGGCAAGCTTGCTGTGCCAAAATGGAAATACCATGGAATTACAGCACACCAGTAATCATCATGTATTTTGGAGAAAGCTTTTATTTGTACAAGGCGCACCTGCATGCCTTTAACATTCATGCATTCAAGCTTAACTGTATTTTTGAAAGTTTTATTTAAATGCCTGACAACCTCTAATGGACATAGAGAAAACAAATGACACACTTGAAATGTATTATATAACAAGCTAAAACAGTGCCTTAAAAAATGTTGAGAACAAAATCTCAAGATAACCCAAAAGACAGTAAAATGCATTATCCTGTTAGTACTATTAATAACCACTATGTCACTCTCTAGTGCTGCTTGTAGTGAAAAAAAGCATAAATGATAAACACCATATTTACTTCCCTTCTTAAAGTTTTTCCATTACCCAGTCTTCATTGTAAACAATATGACATGACACTCCAGCCTACCATACCACGCTCCCAGAAGAACCTAATAACTATGGCTTTGCATATCCTACCTTATACTTCAGGACTTGTGACTTTATCATGAAATATAATGCTAATTTAAAGTTGCTGGCAGTTTAGTTCATGACTTTTCCCTTGGACCAGAGTTGATGTTTGGATATTGTGCACTGTGGCGATATCACTGGGCATGCAGATTGAGGCCAGGGTACTGAACTTGATATCCAGGTCCATTTCAGGGTCAAAGGAAACATCAGCAATGGGGATGGCATCAAGCTCAAAGTTGTGATCTGCGTCTCCCTCCTCAGCATATACATGAGGTTCATAATTACCCAGTTCCTTTCCTGGTTCCTGGAGAGTGGCCATCATTTTTGCTATTCGCTCATTTAGTAGATTCTCTAGAAAAGTTAGACTGTGTCCCCTCCATTTCTTAAAAATTAGAAACAGAACATTACATGAATCTGCTTGTTTGAAATAAGTTAACAGTAGGATTAAAATCCTAATAGGAATTGAGGCCAGACATCAAACTTTATAGTTGAACTTTGTAAAATTAAATAATAAAATTGTACAAAACTTTGCATTACCGCATGCTTAGATTTTCGCTGCAGATGTGTCATTCCCATTTCTGATGATACCCCCAGTGACTGGAAAAATCAAGCATTTAAATAGTTAATACTTCTGAAACTTGACAGTATTTAGTAAACAGTAAAATTCTCAACACCCATCTCTTTGAATCTGACAGATTTACTCAGTGATACAGTAATAACAATAAGTGATGCTCCATGTACTGCTTCATTCATAAAGTGAGAAAAACAAAGAAAGAAACAAAAAACAAACATGTCAAACCCTGACAGAATTTCCAAGTCCATTATACTGAAAAATGTTAAAGAGCAAGGCTGGCAGTGTACTTTTCTATGTTTAAAGCCTTACACAAATAAATACTTCATTTTCTTCAAATTAAATACTTTCATGAAAGAGCAGGGGACTGAAAAAAAAAACAAAAAAAAAACATTACACAAGCAGGAGTAAGTAGCATCTTTTAAGTACTACTTTCAGTTTAGTGTTATATTGAGTATGTGCCATGTCATAAAACTCAAATGATCTCAAACTGGTTTCTTGAACATAACAACAAGTTCACTGTACTCAAATGGCTTCTACAGCAGATCTCAATCCAACAGAGCACCTTCAGGATGTGGCAAAATGGAGAATTTGCATCATGGCTGTGCAACTGACAAATCTGCAGCAACTGTGTGATGCTATCATGTCAATATGGATCAAAATATCTGAGGGACGTTTCTAGCACCTTGTTGAATCAGTTCCATCTAGCATTAAGGCAACTCTGAAGGCCAAAGAAGGTCCAACCTGACACTAGCAAAGTGTAAAAAAAAAAGAAGAGTGTCGCAAAGAGTCTAAATAATAATCAAGCTTTGGAAAATTTCACATGAAAAGAGCTCATATTGCTTTACCCCATGCTTAGATTGTCCCCAGAGATGTCTCATTCCAGTATTTGATGATGCCCCCAGTGACTGGAAAAATTAAGCATGTAACTGGTTAACACTTTTAAAACGTGACAGAATTCAGTGAACAGCAAAATGTTATGACTCTGCAAAAAAACAAACAAAAAAAAAAAACACCCTGTTATTCAGATCTGACAGTTACTCAATAACAGTAAGTGCAATAATTATAATTATAATAATCTTTGTACCATGCGCATAAAGTTTCCACGAATAAATTCTGACATTGCGTCTTCTTTTTGCAACTCTGAGATTAGTGAGTTGGTTTGTGATCCTCCATGTACTGCTTCATTTATCAGCTGAAAAACAAAACAAAACAAACATTTCAAACCATGACACGTTTCACAGTTGAAATAATTTTAATAAGAGGCCATTTGTCAAAATTTATTATACTAAAAGAACAAGTCCAGCAGTTTATGCTGTCCTTTTGAGTTTTCAGTTAATCTTCTGAAAAGACCAAAGTCAGAAACAATAAAAACTGTGTTTTGAACCTTTCACAAATAAATACTTAATTTTCTTAAAATTAAACTGCTTCATGAAAGAGCAGAGGACTAAAGAAGAAAACCTTACACAAGTGGTTATAAGTAGTATCTATTCAGGTCTATTTTCAGTTGTTCAGTGTTCTATTGAGTATTAGGATTATCTGTGTGTAATCAATCCAAGTAAATGATGCTTTTAGCTGATAGGAAAACAACAGTAACAACCACTTGTTACTACCAGGGTATACTGGGTTATTGCACTACACCTCAGACTTGAAGCAGATGGGCTACAGCAGCAGAAGACCACACTGGGTGCCACTTCTGTCAGTTAAAAACAGGAAACTGAGGCAACAGGCTTACCAAAAATAAACTAGATAAGATTGGATATCTCAGTTTTTGCTATGAAATATAGATAATAGGATCAAAATGTGGCATAACCAATGTGAAAGCATGGGTCAGCCTTGTCCAGCATCCTCCCCTGCCACCTGATCCAACTCACCACCAGGTGGTAATCAATTTACTACTCGGCTCCTCTCTTAAGCGTCCAAAACATAAGACCGCAGATCTGATGATACAATTACAAAATTGATCAATGACCTGTGACCTAGGGTGTCCTGGTGTGCACTTATGAACATCCCTATGTTTGAACATGGTGTTCGTTATGGACAAATTGTGGTTTGCACAGAAGTCCAGTAACAGAACACCCTTGGCCTGGTTGGGGTCCCGGTAACCCTATCCCAGGCAGAGTAAACTGAGTAAACTTGATTTTCCTCTCATAGGGGTCGTCTGGATTGCTCTTCATATGGTCCCAGGACTAATTTTCCTTGGGAGATGCCACCAGGGGGCAAAAGCCCCCAAGCAACATATGCCCAGGGATCCCTGGGATACACAAACTCTTCCACCATGATAAGGTGGCGATTTGCAGATAATCATGTCAATATAGACCAAAATCTCTGAGAAATGTTTCCAGCATCTTGTTGAATCTATGCCATGTGGAAGGCACTAATGCAGTACTAAAGGCAAAAGGGGGTACGACCCAGTACTAGCAAGGTCTACTTAAGAAAGTGGCCGGGGAATTTAAATAATAATACAATTTAGGAAAGTTTCATATGAAAAGGGAACCTTATTACCTCATTCTTAGATTGTCCCTGAAGATATCTCATTTCCATGTTTGATCCCCTCAGTGACTGGAAAATCAATAGTTTAAATAGTTAATACTTGTGAGATTTGATGAATTTTATGAACAGCAAGTTGCCATGGCTCAGCAAAATAAACTGTTAACTTCTGCCTATTTAAATGTCACAGAGTTCCTCAATGATAATAACAAATACAACAATAAAAATCATAATTTCTGTACCATGCGCATAAAGTTTCCACGAATAGAAGGTTGTGCCATCGAGGTTTTCCTTTGATAGTCGAAGAATTCTGAGTTTGTTTGAGATCTGTTATTTGCTGAATCAATTGTCAGCTGAGAAAGAAAGCCCAAGAACAACAACGGAAAAGAAACATGTCAAACCATGACAGCTTTTCTTGCTTGAAATAATTTTAATCAGTCTCTGTTTGTCATCCATCATGCCCAAAAATTGTTAAAGAGCAAGCGTGGCAGTTAATGCTGCACTTTTCTATTTGTTAATCCCTTGAAAGGAACAAAATCAAAAATTTGTCTTTTCCTTTCCTAATTTCAAAACTTATTTGTGATTAAATTGTTCTTATTAAAAAGGGTAAAAACAATGTCTAAAACATGTCAGAAATAAGTACTTAATGTTGTTAAAGCTGACTTGGTGCAAGATTGAAATGGTAGTAGTAGTAGTATAAAAGTTGCACGGCACAGAAATATATATAAACACCATCGGTTGTTTGTTGTGTTTGAGATTTGTTGATATATCTAGAGTATCATGACTGATTTTATTTATCCAATGATTCTAGCAGATAAAATTACCCAATGCAAATTTTTATTTGCTACTTGTTGCTGTCCGAGGATTCCATTTTCAAATGTGCCATATTCCTCGAAATTGCCACATGCAGTTGAATATTTTGTGGCAGACTGCAATTCTTGACCACTCATAAGCATCTGGAAAAAAAATCAACCATTTGTCACAATGTATAATATACAAGTTTTCTTCACAAAATAGTTAATGCAATAATGTATATTTTGCAGCACTTACTGAATTCATTGTCACAGCTTTAACTTGAGATGTTTTTTGCATCTGGCTCTGGTTCTGCATCACAGTGGCCACCTTGATAAAAGTAATTTTGTTTTAAGTTTTTACAGCAAAAACTATAAATTATGTAATCTCAGTAATTAAAAGTGCTGCAGTTGGATAATTATATCTTAAGAGTCAAATGAAATGAAAATATGCCGTTTCAAATTTATAGTTTTCTGCAGTTTTTCAAAACATTAAAAAAAAAAAATGTTCTCACTGAATTGCATACTTGTGAAAACCAACAGACTTTTACAAATATCTGTATACAAATATTTTATCTGTATTTGTGATAAAGGTATTTACTGGGCAGTCTGTTCCTGGATTCTCAGTGTTAGACTTCATCAGTTGTTGTTCAGAAAAAAAATCACCATCGATTTCCAAGATCTCTTTCTTACAGGACATCAGGAGGGTCAAAAGTAGCAAACCTGGAGCAGAAAGACCATACGCACAAATGCATGCATACATGACATATTATGTGCTCACTGTGGTTATTATTTTTCTTGTTCTTGAAAATGTTTTCCAAAATCTTAGCAAGCAGAGGAAAAAAGGAAAAAAAAATATATATAAATAATTCTAAATGAAAAACTTCCATGACAAACTTGATATTATTTTCCAGAATAATTATTTTATTTTCAGTAAAGCACATTATTGGATTAAATTACTTCTTATCATTATTATAGACTTAGAACTTATTGTTTTTTATCTTTATGTTTTGATCATTTTTAAATAACAAGAACAAAAATTAAAAAGTTATCGTAATAATCATTGAAATATTTTGAACATGTGTCCTACCAGCAATCAGCAGCATGCCAAACAAAAAAATCCCCACTGCTCCCACTCCTAATGCGGCACCAGATTTTCGCATGTGACAGTTTGGGATGTTTGAGTGTAAGCAGCTACACACAGTAACTGACAGGTTGTGGACAGCTGTATTCCCTTGTTTGTCAGAAACTTCCAGCAACAACTTGTGGTGTTCAGAATTAACTGTATGGTCTTTAATCAGGTTGACTGAATAACCTGTGGGTCCAAAAAGGAATGCATATTCAGTTGTATTGCTAACAGTCATTGTGATACTGTGTAAAGTTGGCTTAGAGTTTTATTTAATACCAGTGACAATGATTTTTATGAGTTCTATGAGCTTGAGTATTTTCAGACTCTAAAAGAACTGCCATCTTACCTACGACAGGGTCAATCTTCCACTTGCCCTCAACATCTCCGAGGAGCTCAAAGGTGAAAGGGCCACCGTAGGGCTCATCATCTGCATCTAATGCTGTGATGTTGGCAAATGAGTGGTCATCAGATTGGCACATTTCAATTATGCTTAGGACTAGGGATGGAGCGTGATCATTCTCATCTCTGACATGAATGCTAAGGGTTGCAGTGCTTGTCATCTTTGGAATGCCTGGTGACAAAAAAGTGGTACAACTTTTTAGAAATGTGATGAGGAAATGTGGATGAATACTGTTCCAAATATGTAAATACTCATCTAATTCATACCATCATCAACAGCACATATTGTGACTACATAAATGTTGTCTTTAACAAATTCTGACTCTCGGTCCAAGACCTTTGATGTGGTTACGTTTCCAGTGTCAGGGTCCACTGTAATCCAACCAGCTGGATCGTGTCCTATCGTGTATCTGAAAAATATGTGTTGTGTCAGACATTTTCAAATCGTCTGCCTATGTAATAATGTAGAATGTTTTTGTCTTGCAAGACGGGCATGTAGTAGTACTGTATATTTAAGACTTACTTAAATTTGATATTCTTGTCAATATCAGGATCTTTAGCTGTGAATGTCTCCAGATATTTACCCACCCCAAAGTTCTCAGTCACCACAACTTCTTTTGAAGGCTTGTCAAAGACCGGCGGCTCATTGACATCCTCCACAGTAACAATCACTTGATGGCTGGATGCACCTGTTGCCAGTTCTGTTTCAGTCACACCGCTAACAGTGGTCCTAGTAGCAGTGGAACCAGATTTGGTAACTACTTTCCAAAGACCGGTGGTGCTGCGTCTTTCCACTTTGCATGAATAATAAGGAATCTCATTCTCTACAGTGATAGTTATGTTCTTCATTTTAGCATCTTCATAGTTTAGTGGCTGTAAAAAGACACAATGTTGTTTGGAAAATGCTCATTTGTGTTGTGGTTAATTTTTTAAAAAAGTGAGACTTTATGATAAAACTGTTGTTCAGACTATATAAGAGGCATCTAATTTTAGGAGAAACATGAATGAAGGTAAACATAGAGGTTAAAATGGTAAAATTTTCAATACAGGTGCAGTAAAAACAAATTTTGCTGTGGATCAAACATTTAGATTTTTTTAAACCACAACCTCTGCAAAACATAAATAAGTTTAAAACTTCAAATACTGTTTCTAAATTACTGATATCAACTAAGCAAAGCAGGGAGTTAACCCAAGTATCTAAGATGATCAGAAGTAAGTGGGTAATTTTTCTCCACTGGTTTTTGAAGATAAACAAGAGACTGTGGTGGTTAATTAAAAAAATGGGAGTTTTAAATATTTTCACCACACAGACTGTAGTTTTAAACTCTTTGATCGGGAGGTTTAGTCTGCTGTTGTCATACAGTAATCACAAAAATACCTTTTCCACATACACTAGTCCCTCGTTTGTCTCAGGATCGGTAGTTATTCTGAAGTTGTTGTCTGTATCTCCTTGGATTGTATATTTGGCTCTCCAGGCTGGGGTTCCTCTGGTGTCTTCGTCATTAACTTGTATACGTGAAACAAGAACATTAATCTGTCCTTCTTTCACTTTTTCTGGGCCCTAGGGTCAAAATAAAAGAGACTGTTGGATTATGGAAATGGCTACAATTGAGTTACTTAAGGTGACTGAAATAAGTAATTGCCCACTATTTGTTGTGTGATCACAGGAAGGTGATTATTTCCATCTTCTATATTGATTGTGATGGTGCAGGAGCTGGAGAGTGGTTTATTTCCATTGTCTTTGGCCTCCACTATAATGGTGTATTTCTGTGCTGTCTGATGGGAAAAGAAAACATTGCTCACTTTAAATATAAATTCATGTCAAACATATTGGATTTGGTTGCATTATTAACATTTGAGGAGCTTTATGCTCAAATGTTAAAATGTTAAGTTTTTATTTGAGAGTTTTGCCATGAAGCAATAATTTCTCTCACCTCATGGTCCAGACATCCTTTAAAAGAAATTGTTCCAATTCCTTGCTCATGGATCTGTTCTAAGTAGAACTCGAGATCTTTAGGCGTAGGTGTGACTGAAATTATTTTTAGGGAACATTTGTTATTTTTCTCACTTCTGTCTTTATCTGTTGCTTCAATGGTAACCACAGCAGTGCCTGTCAGTATCAGAATGAAAATAATGATTATGTTTAGTTTCACTGTCACAAAATTATAATTTCATCACAGGAGTATTATAAATGTAAATAACACAAGTGAGAAAGTTACCCTGTAATGTTGACTCTTTTATGCTGATATTGTACTTTTCAAGTTTAAATATTGGAGGGTTGTCGTTTGAATCCAAAATCTGTATATGAATCCCGAGCTGCGTGTCTATTTCATGATTTTGTCTGTCAAGTGCCTGAAACGTCAGCTGTAACGCAAAAGCAAGAACCGTGAACTAATCAACCTCACCACCATGTTTTACACACACCTTTAGGTTTCCAGAAGATATATTTTTTCTTTTTTAATATTTCATCTCACCTTAAGAGTAGAATATTCTTCACTGTCCACGGGACGGAGGACGGTTATCTCACCTGTATATTCATTGATTTCCAACACATTTTTGGGTTCCAAATCAACACCTTGACCACGTATCTTTAAAAGGACGAGGTCCTTCTCGATGTCTATCTGTATTGAACATAAGACACAGCAGCAGTAAATTTAGGATTTATCCTTCTGCATTTAGTAATGTGTTATCCTTAACGCATTCACTCACTTTGCCCAGTGGATATGGGAAAGATCCCTGATAGCCTTCATCAATAGTAAAGGAGTCAATGATCCAGTTTCTTTTTTGACGCAGCAAAAGTTGTGAAGATGATCTGTGGACTCCCGAACACTGCAAAATATCACACTGGAAAATGTTGTATTAAACGTTGGCTGTATTGTCATGAGCACTTACCACATTATTTACAGATTTTTAATCTTTAAATACTGGTTGTAACTTAATGTAATGATGACAGACATAATCTATATTTCCTGTACTCAAAATGAAATCTAAATAATCTAAGGTAGCGAGGCAGTTCTGAATGATTTCATTTATACACGGTTCTTTTAGTTCACATATGTGAAAAAAGTAATACGCACGTTAAATAAGTAGACTATCATATTGTTATGTTAGTGCTATTTACGTTGAAAACATATTTAAAAATAATCCCTCATGTTGAAATCTGAGGCAGAAGTAAGAAAAAATAAGCATTGTTTTGAATACTTCTACCTTACCAGAATCAAAAGAAGAATCGGATGTATTATCTCCATATTATATCCAAGAGAAGGCTTGTTTTTGTAGTTAGTTCATCACAGACTTCTCCTTGAATGCACTTGAGTGGAAATGCAGGTGACTGCCAATGTGGGTTTTGGCAGATATATACCTGTCAGTGGGAGGGATGTCTTGATAAATCGACATAATAGGTTGAGCCATGAAATAATCTAAATCTTTTTCTGAATCATAGCTGGGTGTGTACATATATTTCAAAAAAAAAAGCATATATTAAAACATAATAAAAAATAATTAGTCAAAATATAGTTGGATAGTGAGTGCCGTCTTTGGAACAATAGGTTGGAGTTTGAATCCAGGTCAGGGCATGCATCTAAGGGTCTCTAGGGTAGGCTGTCCCAGTAACAGGGTAGCATGAGGAGTAAGTTACTGGAAATGACATGCCAGTGAGAGGGGTTACATGAAGAGGATTTACTGGCTCGCATCTTTATCAAACAACTGCCTCCTAGTGCTAATGGCCATACCCACTAGATAACTGTAATGATAGCGATCCGTTACGATAGCTAACAGCTGAAATTGTCAGCAATGCGTGACAGGAACTTAGCCATGCACAGTACTAGCTTGTACCTTGGGACCTATGGATTCTTTGACACCAAAAGAAAAAAAGAAATAATCATGCATTCCATAGCCCATGGGGAGAAGTTGTTTTTAACCTGTTACTTTGGGTTTTAATTGATCTTTATCTCTTCATAGAAGGCAGGGGTAGAATAGGTGATGTACAAGGTGTTTGTGGTCCTTTATAATACAGTTGACTTTCTTTTGAAATTATTTGATTAAAATAGTTGGTTGATTTAATAATGCATTTAAAGCATCAATTAGGCCATCATTGGCACTCATTTAGCTATTCAGCTGAAGAAACAAAGCAGCAGGTTGCATAATTATCTAATATGAAATTACACTGGAGTTAGAAAAATATAACTGCCATGTTTTTGCCCAAAGGTTTTGTTACTTAGTTACCGTCCATGCCTTTTTTCTTGAGAAGTGATTTCATCACTGATGATTAATTGGAACAAATTATGTCTTCTTGCGACATGCTGCTGGAACCAAAGTACCATAGTTTGCCATGTACGATGTTTGCTGGAATATGTACAGTAAATTCCACTTCTTTTGTTGCATTTGGAAATACATCAAAAGAAGTGCCAACAAATAATTCGATCTTCTTTAAAACATTGGCAGTAATCAAAGCATTGTTGTCAGATTCATAAAAAAAAAAAAAAGAAACCCACATGTCAGTGATGTGGAAAAAGTATGACTATCGCACCATCATTTATATGAAATTAGAGTAGAACCTCCTTACAGAATGATGGGTGAAACTTATTTACTTTTAGTCCTACTGAAGTGTGTGGTCTCCCTGTGCATCTATAGAGTTCTCTAAGGCCTTCAAAAAAAAGTTTGGAAATTCCTTTGAGTCTGGTAGGGTAATTTTAATGGTTTCTTAGAATATTTTAAACAAGTTATTCTGCTTTATGGAAAATTGTGTATATGGGATATACATTTCCAGTGACTACCAATTTGTCTAGGATCAGCCACTTGCAAATTTCATGCAAAGTAAAGTTTGCAAGAACCTACTGTCACTGTAGATAACAGTAAAAACTGGTGTTTTACTGTTACTGTTAAGTGCAGATATCTGTAAGCATAACTTTGACCCACATGTGATGACTGCTAGAAAAAGCCATTGACAAAGATCTTCCTGCAACCTGGTGCTGGCCCCTGAGATTGAATCTCTTTTTTTTCCTTCCACCAAAAAACCACCCAAAACAAAAAAACAAACAAATAAAAAAAAACATCACTGGTAAAACACCATAAGATTTTGTCAACAGTGCTGGAACAATAATTTGGGAGTTTGAATACCAGCCAGGGCATTGCATCTAAGGGTCCGCAGGCTAGGCTATACCCCGTAACTTGGTACCATGGGGGTAAGTTACTGGATATTGTATGCCAGCAAAAGGGCAAACAATTAGTAGTTAAGTGTTCAAACATCCGCAAGCGGCAACTGCTACCATGATGAGGTACAACACAAATGCTACATCAGGTCAAGGGGGAGATATCATCATCCTGAGACTGGGTTTCAAGTTGAATGTGAAAGCAGCTGAAAGAGAAGATTATGGCTAAGCTGGACATCTGGGCCCTCCATGGCTGATAGCCAAGACTACATGAAATACCCTTTGAAAGTCTATTAGAAGTTGGGAATGCAGTACTACAGACAGCCCCTACTAGACTAGAGGCAGCATGGAGGGAAGTTAACCAGCTATCAGAGCTGCAGAAAGGTGTGATGAAGAAGATGCCTAAGATGTACAGCAAGCTGTCCATACCTGAGGCCTTAGAAACTGCCAAGTAAAGAGTCACAGTCTTGGCTAAACACTTAAAGAGGTATACCAGAGAGATAGAAGCCAGGAGAATAAACCAGATGTTCTCCACTAAACTATCCATGGTTTACTCTCAGTGGCAGGGCAACAATACAATAACAGCCCCCCCACCCCCCCTTCCATCAAGGCTGGAAACGGAGCAATACTGGAAGAGTATATGGGCAAACGATGTAACACATATCAACAAAGTTCAATGGCTAAGGGATCTAAGAGCAGACCACAGCAGCCTCCCTGAACAGGATCCAGTAACCATTACAGCGGCAGACATCCAAGAAATTCAATTCAATTCGATTTAGTTTTTTTTAAAAATATTGTGCCAAATCACAACAAAGAGTCTTTTTTAAGGCACATTATATTGTAAGATAAAGACCCTACAGTAATTACAGAGAAAATCCAACAGTCAAAAAAAAAACCCTATGAGCAAGCACTTGATGACAGTGGGGAGGAAAAACTCCCTTTTAACAGGAAGAAACCTCTGGTGGAACCAGGCTCAGGGAGGGGCAGATGACTGCTCCTCCCTGAGCCTGATGACTGCCCCTCCCTCACTCCCCCTCCGCCCCAACTGGTCTCTTGGTGCTGAGGGGGAGAGAGACAGGACAAAAGACACATTATGGAAGAGAGCAGAGCCATAGATTAATACTAACTCATGACTAAATGCGGAGTGGTGTATAAACAGAGTGAAAAGAAGTGAATGAAAAAGAAATATGCAGTGGGGGGGAACCCCCCCCCAGCAGCCTAGGTCAATGGCAGCATAATAAATGGATTGTTCAGGGTCACTTGATCCAGCCCTAACTGTAAGCTTTATCAAAAAGGTAAGTCTTAAACGTAATCTTAAAAATGGAGAAAGTGTCTGTCTCCCGAATCCAAACGAGTCAAATATGAAGAGCCGGACAGTTGTCTAGTAATTTATTACACCACAGTCTCAGAGAAGGAGTTATGCCTTTCACTGCCTGTGGGGAGAAGCTGTTTTTAACCTGTTATTTTGGGTTTTGGTCGATCTGTATCTCTACACAGAAGGCAGGGCTAGAATAGGTAATGTGCACAGTGTTTATAATACCATTGAATTTCTTTTTAAATGATTTAATTAAAATAGTTGGTTGATTTAATACAGTAATCCCTCATTTATCGCGGGTGTTACATTCCAGGACCACCCGCGATAAGTGAAAATCCGCGAAGTAGGGACGCTATATTTATTTAATACATTTAATACATATTTAATACATTTAATATAATATATTTAATATAATACATTTAATACATTATTTTAGTAGTTATACACTATTTTAAGTTTTTATAAACCCTCCCCACACACTTATACATTACTGTACAACACGTACTACGCATGTGAAGAACGAGTACCGCAAAAACCCGCGAAACAGTGAGTCCACGAAAAGCGAACCGCAAAGTAGCGAGGGATTACTGTAATGCATTTAAAGCTTCAGTTAGACAATCAGCATCACTCATTTAGCTACTGAGCTAAGCAGAACAAAACAGCAGCTGACATAATTATCTAATGTGAAAATACTTAATAATTACACCACTCCTGGCTGAAGTTTATTTCCAAAGGTTTTGTTACTTAGTGACTGTCCATATCGTTTTTTTCTTGAGAAGTGATTTCATCACTGATGATTAATTGGAATAAATTATGTTGTCTTTCAACATGCTGCTGGTGCCAAAGTGTGTAAAGACTTGAATAGTTTGCCATGTACGATGTTTGCTGGAACATGTACAGTAAATTCCACTTCTTTTGTTGCATTTGGAAATACTTCAAAAGAAGTGCCAACAAATAATTTGATCCTCTTTAAACATTGGCAGTAATCAAAGCGTTGTTGTTAGATTCATTAAAAAAAAAGAAACCCACAGGTCAGTGACATGGAAAAAGTACGACTATCACACCATCATTTAAATGAAATTAGAGTAGAACCTTCTTACAGAGTGATGGGTGAAACTTATTTACTGTGTGGTCTCCCTGTGCATCTATAGAGTTCTCTAAGGGCTTCAAAAAAAAAGTTTGGAAATTCCTTTGAGTCTGGTAGTGAAATATTAATGGTTTGTTAGAATATTTTAAACAAGTTATTCTGCTTTAAGGAAAATTATGTATATGGGGTATACATTTCCAGTGACTGCCATTTTGTCCAGGACCAGCCGTCTAGCTAAATGCAGCCCAAGAGCAGACTGTTTATCCAAAGGAAAGTTTCCAAGAACCTACAGTACTGTTCCAGAAGCTGTTGGTAACAGTAACAACTGGTGTTAAATGCATGCATCTCCAAGCAAAAGTTTGACCCACATGTCACGGTTGCTAGAAAAAGCCATTGAAAAAGAACTTTCAGCAACCTGGTGCTGCCACCTACTCAAATCATTTTTTTCCATCAAAAGAAAAAACATAACAAAACACTGGTAAGACACTATAAGAAATTCATTGATGAGGAATATAGTCTCCAGCTTCCTGGGGTCATTTTTCTTTAACTCTTGTGGTGCTTGCCTTTTCACATATTTTTTTAAAAAAGCCAACAGTTTATAATCTAAAGCAAAGCCTTTCCTAGCAGCACTGATAAAATGACTTCTTAGGAAATCAGATACAGTAAGAACTGTTATTGGACAACACCCTGCGTGGGAAGCTCATTGTTTAAAAAAACAAAAAATTTTTGGAAGGGCAGGCTTGCTTAGAGACTAGAGATTATGCGTTCTTGTATGTACTTGATTCAGAGATATAATACAGTAAAAAAAAAAAAAACACACTATGCACCTCAGCATCTGATGAACCACTCTGTGATTTTACATGGCCTACCACTTCATGGCTGAGTTACTGTTGTTCCTAATCACTTCCACTTTATTATAAGCCAAGCCAATTTTATTTATAAAGCACTTTAAAAACAGCAAGCACTGACCAAAGTTAATACCACTAACAGTTGACTGTGGAATATTTAGTAGTGAGTAACTTTCACAAATGTTTGTACAAGCAGTCTGCATGCCTAGGTGCTTGATTTAATACACCTGTAGCCATGGAAGTGACTGAAACACCTGAATTCAATGATTTGGATGGATGAGTGAATACTTTTGGCAATATAGTGTATTTGTAGAACAATAACAGAATATCATTCTCCTACAGCATGCTTAAAATTGTTTTGATTTAATGATTTATTGTTAATATTGGAAATATATTTTTCCTGGAATATGTATCATATCTTTACTAAGGATAACTAAGGGGTGGGACTAAAAAGACCAAAAGTATTTGGAAAAAAAATTAGCTCAAGGCCTCTAAATGAGGGCAAAATAGTTTTGCAGTAAGTAATAAGATGTCACCTGATGGGTTTTCTATTATGAAACGGGGCTGTAATGTTATCCTGACTTCTACATGTATTTTCATTAATTGAGGGAGGATATCCCCATCAGAGATGGGTCTTCTTGTTTTAGCTACAACATAGTGAAACAATCCTCTTATCAGTTCAACATTTCAAGAAACTTTAAAAAACTTGTATAACCTTTTGTTTCTTCTTTTCTTGTTGTTTTACTGTTGTTTTCTTTATTATTGCACTTTCTATGTCTTTTTATTGCTGCTAATTTTGGTAAATCCTTTGAAGTATCTCATAACTGGCTTAGAAATGTGCTATAAAAATTGTTTATTATTAATACATTATGAAATGCATACAAAAATAAAAGAGAAAATTTTATTTTTAATGTAGCAAGATGTACAGTGTTAATTCCACACCACTAAGTCACTAAATCATTAACAATAGGCTACAGACATTTATAAAGTTTGTAGGAACAATAGCCTTTTATTCCTGTGCTTTTATTCCTTTACAAATGAGCACGCTTGAAAAATACGTGGCAGACATCACCCCAGTTTCTACAGAGGAATTTCTGTTTAATTTCCTAACAATACTGCCCTGACAAAGCAAACAAATGAACAACTATTTTGCAATGAGCTGACAACACCTTATTTAGCAATCTGAAAAAAACAATAAAACACATCCAATCCCTTCCAAGTTACTACATTTCAAAAACACCAGTACGTCACAGGCTGTGCAGTGCATTAATTCCATCTTCACGCAAGCACATCCATAATCTATGAGTAAAAGATTAAAAAGTGGTTGTATATGATGTTGGATCAGTCCATAATTTCAATCCCATGTTAAGGAGTGACTTGTCTGGTGTCAAATTTACATTTTAGCTTTGCCCTTTAAAGCTGTATGCTTGTTTTATTTTTTAGTTGTCTGGTTACAGAGCTGTCCCAAGGTCTGGAACTTTGGCCCCAAATCATCCAGAAACTGCAAGTCATCTCCCAGATTGTTGAATGACAGCTCATCCAGTGACTGACATACGCTGTCCTTTCCTTCATAGGCATAGGTGCAGGGTTGGTCGACTGGGTAGTCTACAAGGTTTCCATCAACCATGTGAAGGCTCTGTGAAATTTAGGAATCAAAGGATATAGTTTGGTTCATTTTGTGAAAGGAAATAGGGTCATACTAAATCATTTAAATGAATGATTTACTAAATGTATATATATATATATATATATATATATATATATATATATATATATATATATATATACACTCCTGATCAAAATCTTAAGACCAGTTAAAAAATTGCAAGAATTTGCATTTTGCACTATTGGATCTTAAGAAGGTTCTAAGTAGAACTTCACAATGCTAAAAGAAGAAATCAGTGCAAGTGACAAAAACTTTTAAGCATGGAATTTATTGAAAACTGCATTTACACTCAAACATGATTTTTTCAGCTGATCAAAAGTTTAAGACCATAGCTCAAAAAGACCTGAAAACCCCCCTCAAAAAAAGGACTCAGTAATGAGTAGCTCCACCATTCTTGTTGATGACTTCAAACAATCGTTTAGGCATGCTTGATGCCAGTGTTTTCAGGAGGCTAGTGGGAACGTTGCTCCAAGTGTTGAAGATGGATTCACGAAGGGCAACTGATGTCCATTTTTGTAAACTTCCCTTGCCATCCATCCCCAAATGTTCTCAATCGGATTTAGATCAGGGGAACATGCAGGATGGTCCAAAAGAGTGAAGTCGTTCGTCAGGCGGGCATTGTGAACTGCAGCATTGTCCTGTTGAAAAACCCAGTCATTACCACACAGACGAGGGCCCTCAGTCATGAGGAATGCCCGCTGCAACATTTCCACATAGCCAGCTGCTGTTTGATGCCCCTGCACAACCTGAAGCTCCATTGTTCCTAAATCATGATCAACCCCCCCCACCCCCACCCCAATGTGCCATGTAGAAAACATCTCAGGTGGGATCTCCTTGACATGCCAGTAACGTTGGAAGCCATCAGGACCATCAAGGTTAAATTTTTTCTCATCAGAGAAGACAACTTTCTTCCACCTTTCAATGTCCCATGTTTGGTGCACCCTTGCAAAGTCCAAACAGGCAGTTTTGTGGTGTTGAAGAAGACGTGGCCTTTTAAGACGTTATTTGTTTCTGAAGCCCTTCCCTCACAGATGCCGTCTGATGGTTATTGGGCTGCAGTCAGCACCAGTAATGGCCTTAATTTGGGTAGAGGGTCGTCCCGTGTCTTGACGGACAGCCAATCGGATCCTGCGGCTCAGCGCTGGTGAAATTTTTTCGGGTCTACCACTTGACTTTTTTGTTCCATAACCCTCAGGATCATTTAAAAAATGCAAAATGACTGTCTTACTGCATCCAACCTCAGCACTGATGGCACGTTGTGAGAGGCCTTGTTTATGCAGCTCAACAATCCTACCATGTTCAAAGTCAGTGAGCTTTTTTGCTTTTGCCATCAGGAGGTCTTGACAGTGTAAAGACTTGACAGAACATGACATGGATTCCAAATTTTTGCACAGGTTTTGGCTTTTAAAGGCTACGGTCTTAAACTTTTGATCAGCTGAAAAAATCATGTTTGAGTGTAAATGCAGTTTTCAAAAAATTCCCTGCTCAAAGGTTTTTGTCTCTTGCGCTGATTTCTTCTTTTAGCATTGTGAAGCTCTACTTAGAACCTTCTTAAGATCCAATAGTGCAAGTTTTCTTGCAATTTTTTAACTGGTCTTAAGATTTTGATCAGGAGTGTATGTATGTGTGTGTGTATATATATATATATATATATATATATATATATATATATATATATATATATATATATATATATATATATATATATATATATTTGAAACAAGAGTTTAACAGTACATGAGTACTTCTATCAGCAACCACAGCGATTTGCTTCTCATTCATGTTATGGATATGAACATTACTCAATATAACATTTAACTGCATGTGAAACAGCATCTCTGTGGTTTTTCCACTGTGACGACCCCTGCCTGTTTTCACTCTGTAGGTCCTTCAGGTCTTTGATAGGCAGGGATCGTCAGCCCCAACTGGGAACACCTGGGTCCTGTGTTCCCAGGGTATAAATCTGAGGCAGGAACTTCCTTCTGGGTGTCATGCACCAGCCTGCTGCCATCATGTTTTGTGTTACCTTTGTTTTCCTTTAGGTTTTGTTATTTGCTGCATTCACAACACTTACAAACATCTCTACACATCATGCTCACCCTACACCACTAATTTACTTATTTTCACACCTCATCTGCCTTTAATTCTGTTGTAATAAGCCATTTACAAAGCATGCTTTATGTGATGTGAGCTAAACCTCTTACCCTGTCGATTTGGTTTTCAAGGCGTTGGTCTGATCGCAGGCTTAAAGAATGTTGGTAAATCGATGAGCGTCCCTGCTTACAGAGAAGAGGACTGTGAGCTTTTATGACAGTATAATGCAAATGCATAGCCTCTGTAGTGCTTCACTAACATAATAATTTATATTTTCCCAGTTTATTAAAAAATATTAAGCCAGTGAAGAGTACTCCTTACCCGGTAGGTGTTCGTCCTGTTTGTTTGCCATGTAGAGTACCTCATCTAAATAAACAAAAACGTACTGCTCACTGCGGCCTTCAATTTACCCTCACAGTCACCACATATGTAGATTTTTTTCTTAATGAATACAACATTGTAACACAAAATACTTGATATCTTTTAATATAAAATGATGGTTTTAACTGCTTCAGCATCCACCCACTATAAGTCATTGAGTGTAAACGGAACATTTATTAAAATGAAACAAAGCTGCCACCATATTTGTTAATATGAGGGTATATCTGTAAATATGATTCAAAGTGCTGTATTTTAATATGCAAATAAATAATTGGCAGTTTATAATTAGCAAACATCCTCACTAATCTCTTTTTATTTGACTTTCTTTAAATCACCTTTGGTAGTATTTGTATATTTGTAAAAGGTAATTACATAAGTTAACAAATGGATATTGTGCCAAAATAATGTGGCTGGTACTGTGTGTGTGTGTGTTTGTATATATATAGCTATAATATATAGTTTATAGTTATATAGTATATATTATATAGTTAGCTCTTATATATATATATATATATATATATATATATATATATATATATATATATATATATATATATATATATATATATATATATATATATATATATATTTAAAATAAGGGTTTAAGGGTTCTACCACCCTCTTGTGGCTCTAAAGAGGCAGTATCAACATTCACTTGAGCTCAGCAATTCAATTATAACACAGTTTAGAAAAACATCAAGAGCAGCTATAGTATTTTTTTTTATTATAACCATTATCACTCACTGTGTTTCTCGCCCCATGGCTTCTGACAGTTTCGCTTTGTTGATACATGCCTGGTGACTGAAACTGTATGAAAGACACAACAAGGCTAAATCAAAATCAACAACAAAAAAATAAGGTAAAATAAATAGGTGACATTAATAATGGCTGCTTTCATTTCATCTTCATACTCAGCAGCTGTGAGGATGTTCATGTGCCTCTGGGGCCAGCATGACCATGGGGAATACCAATTTATTTATCTCTTGTTGTCAGAACAGCTCACACTAAGTTCAAACAAGTTCAAACAGATTTCGAATAGTGGAGGAGTTGGCTACAGTCTCGGCCTGTAAGTAAGGATCTGCCACATTTGAAACTATGTGGCAAATGCAATCTGTCTGCATACTGACAGCTGTTGTGTGAAACATAGCAGTTGCAGATGTGACCAGTGGCACATTTCTACATAATGAATGTAATTTAAGGTGCACATGTGGTATGACACAGGACTCTATCTGGCTTTTTACCTGTGAAGGATTTGATAACAAGTAACACAAGTAAATGTTACTTCTATAGAAAAATGTTTGTCAGTTTATCTCCACTGCAGCATCTTTTGGCTGTCAGCTGTGTGTTTATTAGTGTCAGAGAAGAGGCCTGATCATTCTGGTTCTTGTTGCTGTCAACACTTTTGTTGAATTAAAGACAGGCTTCTTTGGCTGAGAGTTCTAATATTACTTCTCATGTGACTCCTTTTGACCCATTGACGAGGTTCTTTACAGAACTTCACTCAGCAGGGATCAGGGTATCTAATTCAAATCCACTGTGCTGTCAGTATGAATGAAATGGTTACGCTGTACTTTATTTTTGTTTCAATTGCTCTATCTCTCTTCTATCCACACTTTCCTATCCACAGTTAACTAAAAACTAATTAGAACCATTTAAAGAAGTCCTTAAAATTGATGCTCGTTCTGATTTGATAATGATAGAAATAATGGCAATAAGTGTTGACTTGACTTTTGGTTCAGATAGGCACTCTGGTACAGAAGCCTTTTTATTAAAGCTGTCTAACATGCTGCTCTACATATTGTTAACATTTCCTTCTGTTTATGTGTAATTCATGTTTAGAATATAGGGATTTTGCTCTCTTTTCATTAAATACAGAGAAGCTAGAGCACACAAACATTTTGCTCTTTCAGCCATGACTGGAGAACGTACGAGCACACAGCAAACATGATCAGTTGACACCAGCAGCTTTATCATTAGGGAGTCCATCTGTCGTTAGGGAGGCACTTATTGATACTCTGAACTGCAAAAAATTCCATTTAATAATAATTCTCCCTATCTATCCCTAATGTTAATTATCATGAACATTTAACAAACAAAAGAAAATATTATTATTATTAATATTATTAATTTTTACTCACCATGGTAGATGCTGAGCTGTTGTATGTATCCATGTCATATGTCATTATTGGGGCAGTTTCGGTTAGCTAGTTGAATAGAACAGGTTAATTAAGCGTGGAATAGCATCTACAGTACAGTATATTTTTATTCAAATTAATTTTAAATCAAAAACATTTGAACAGGTTTGAAAATGGAAATGTGTCCACAGCACTGCTGTTTGAAGTACTTCAACAAATAGTTAAACAGCTGTATATTCATTAGTACAAAAATTGGATTAATCAGTTCCTGCTTATACTCAAAGGCTACTGTAGCACTTCACAACTCATTGCGATAAATATGATCACTGCCTCTCAAAAGGAACAGGTTTTTCCACCTGGTTTTCTCTTTAATGTGCTCAAACTTCAGTTAAATGTTTACCGTGTGGGCTTCTCATTTCACATCTTAACCATTGGTTTGCATCTCTTTCTGCCATCAAAGAGGAATTAAGTAACAACAGGATTATAGCTGTCATTTATTTTAAGCAGGAAACATTTTCTTAAATGCTGCCCATTTTCTTTATGTAACTTGTATTATTTCTCTCCTGATGCTTTTAACTAATCTATGACTTTGTTTAAGGTGACCCAACTGATGCCTCTCTGGGAATCAGTCATCCACCAAAAAGAAAGACAGTCTGAGAGTTGAGCAAATGAGCACCTTCATGGTAGCTTGCTTGAGTCCATCAGTGACTATTATATTATCTGTTGGTGTCTGGAAGAAAGTGGGCTCAGTCTAGAAGGAAATGGAGAAAATTAAAAGCCATGTTTTGCTTGGTGTAGTAATATAGTGCACATTTTGCCTTGAATTTGCAAACACACAACATGACCAACCACTGTGCATGGAGAGCCCCCGCCTTCTTGGTTGTACGGAATAAGAGTCTGGTTGCCCTCATCTTCTGGCACACACTCAAACTTCTTTGGTCCATACTCACACAAAAACATAAGTAGTAGTACTGCAGACACACATCAAATGGATGCTAAGAACAAAGTCTACATCTTGGATTTGTGTTTCATCTCCTGATCAGGTCCCCTAATTAGCACAATAAAGCATGATGGGAAAGCAGAAGAGCTTTTTTCCCCCCCTTATTACAACCACTTAGGTGCCCATGAGCTGCTAAAATGAAGTTTAGAATTGTATTTCTTTTCCCCTTTGAAATCAAAACATAAGTTTGCAAAGAATAGGTAACAGAAAAAAACGACCCGCCTTTCTTTTTTTCTCAAATTGGAAGTTTGACATCGTCATCAAGGAAACTCAAAAAGCATATTTGATGCTTGCTCTTGTCAGCTTACGGTTTTCAGTAGTTGTGTGCGATACTGCAAAATTTGGTATCGATCCAATACCAAGTAAATACAGGGCCAGTATTGCCGATACAGATACCGATACTTTTTTTAATAATCAAGTTTGTTTTGTGATTTTTTTTTTCCCCCCTTTGGATCATTAATTAGTTAAAGCCCAGGATAGAATTGGGCAAATTTTATAGGTAAATAAAAAATACTTTATCAGAATAAAAGTTTTTGATCTGAAACATTAGAACAGTAACAAAACAATTTTCACCATAGATTGTGATGTCTGGATTTTTTTCTTAAAGTGTACAAAATGATCACGCAAGAACAAATTAAACTCAAACTTTTTTCCAGGTAGTGTTCAGAAAGTATTAAAGAAAATTGAATAAAAAATATCCCTTCATTCACTAATTTTCTGGATTTTTTTCTTAAATGGACAAGCTGTACAAAATTATCACTCCACAACATTATAAAACATTTCTGTGATTTGATGTCAAAAATGTTAGACAATTAGACCCTTTAAGTTACTTTTTTGACATTTCGTTAACTCCTCTTAATTGAAGAGGAAAGCAAAATGTCAAAAAAAGTAACTTTGATATCAAATTGTGGGCTGGAAGTAGGGGGCGGGCCAGAAGTGGCTGGGAGTTTGAGACTGCTCACAAATTCCTTTTTGCCCCCAAGTAAAATGTCATATTTGTCAAAAAACTACAGGGAGGGGAGGAGCAACGTGTGCCTGCTCTTTAACAGGTGCTCTTTAACAGGTTGCATCTTTGATGAAACCGCAGCACTGCATATAGGAGAGAAACTGAAGCTAAAGAATCGATCTCATTACGCAGGTAGTGATAATATCAATACTAACGTTGGTATTGATATTATCGATATTTGGATTGATCCACCCACCAGCAGTTTTCAGAGCTATTAGTTAGGGTGGCTTTAGAACCACGTTCTGAAGAAATTGTAGACATGGCAAGAAGGGGATTATCTTCTACAGCAATCTATGTAGTTATTTTGCATTCCTATGGAGAAGAAAGTGGGTTTTTCTCGAGGAGCATCAGGAGATTTTGCACAGAAAATTGCTTGAGTATACTCTCTGATGTAGCTGGAAGCATCAAAAGCATAAGAGACAAGCGTTTGCTGTTCCGAAAAACAACGTAGTGCTTTGCAATAAATTTACAGTAATCGATGGGAAAGTTTATCTGAAGTCCCCCACCCCGAAAAGAAAAAACAAAAAATAAAATGATATGCCATTTTTCTCTTTGCTATTCTTTGAGAGTTTGTGTCTTAAGTTCAAGGTAAAAAACAAACAAACGAAAAAAAAAAGAAATATAATTCCTTTTACATTACGTGGATTTGGAGTATGAAATAAAAATTCTAAAAATTTTTTTTATATTTTCAACACAGAGAAATGAATTAAAATGGAACTGGACCTAATAGGGAGCTTCTAATGGGTATAATCGATCAATTGATAATTGACTATGATCAGAGTATTACTGAAAAAGAAGGCCTTTCTTTCAATGTAATTGTAATGAATGAAAATGTTTTGAAGTTAACACTCCATACTCACACAAAAATGCAAGCAACCCTGCTATAGCCAGTCCAATTCCAACTGCTCCAAAACTGCTTGAAAGAGGCTTTTTGCCACGACAAAAACCATTTTCGTCACATTCACACACTGTCAGTTCCAGAGTTTCATGTCCAGCAAAGTTCTGTTGGTCCATAATCACCAGGGGAATTGAATAGTTACGATAAGGAAGCGTCTTCAGGCTAACAAGGCCAACTTCCTCACCTGTGTGGGGTGAGAAGAAAGTGGGAGGGGCTGTGGCTTTTTGTCTGAAAATTTTTGTTTATTACAGCAATGAAGATTCACAGATTTATCTATACCAACCATACTTAGGTTCTACTTTCCACTGTTGCTTTAGTGTTTCATCACCCCCCAGAGAGAAAGAGAAGGGTCCACTGTAAGGATCGGCATCTGAGTCATTTGCACGCAGCATGACCTTACTATCCTTGTTTCCACATATGACAACGCTATTGTTGAGCAGCCTGGGAGTGTTGTCATTGATGTCTTGCAGGTGGAAATTGACAGTGCACGTGCTTGTGGCTGGAGGTTCACCTTTAAAACCACAGCGAAGGGAAAGTCATTGCTTCATTATATCAAACATTTCTATAAGAAATGGTCCAGTATATTTCTTTTGTTACAATATACAGTAGCTTGCTGTGTACCATCATCTATTGCAGCTATGATGACTTTGTAAACATTCTCTTGATCAACAAAGGGTGACTCTCTGTCCATCTTCTTAGTTGCTTTAATTTCTCCTGTTTTACCATCAATGGCCACCCAGTTAGCTGGATCATCTACGAGCACAAACCTTGGAAAAATTGGAGAGTGGAGCAGAACATATTAGGTGAAAAACTGAATTGCAGCTTGTGGAAGCCAAAGCTGTAGCTTTGTTTTGTGGGCTTATTTTCTGATAGTCCACAGCTAACCAAGTGTAGATAAAGTCATGACTAGATTGGCTTGGACCACCGATTCTTGCTGCTGATAAAGAATACATTCTGATTCAAGTAAAACCTTTGTCAGTCTCAATTTTGTGTGATGACGTAAGGACAGAGTCGAAAGTCCTGGATTCACATTAGACTTCATCGACGAGACCGTCATGCATTATGGTACAACCATTAGTAGATAATACATGTTTACAGTTGCCATGTCCATCATGTTTATGATGAGGCAAAATATATAATAAATAAAGTTGGGGTGCAACAATTAGTGTTATATAATTTAATGCCTATGTTGTGAAGAGATATGTGTTCTTTTACTTATCAGTGCAATATAGGTAATTGCTAACAACTTGTAGAGACCCTACCTGGCAATGTTAGAGTCAACATCTTTAACCTTTGGCGTGAAAAGCACCTTTCCTGGCTCCTCTTCCTCCTTCAGGTACACATTGGCTATGACTTTTTCAAACTCTGGTGGATCATTGGTATCAATCATTTTTAGTGTGATGTTGACTGAATCTGCAGGTGGACGTGCACCAGCACAAACAAATATGTCTTCAATGTTCTTTACTGAAATCTGCAGGTTTATTAAAGTTGTGTGTTCATAATTTTTTTTCTGAAAAAAAAAACAAAAATACACACATTTAAGTAAATACTGATGCAATTGTGTTTTATGATTTTATGATAAAAGATTATTTGAATTTAGCTTTGCTCAGAGTAAAATAATTACGTTTCTATGTGAGGAAGAAAAGCAGAAATACCTTGATGATACTCAGGATACCCTCATTTGTTTTTGGATCCGTTTCCAGATTGTAGATTCCCTCCTCATTCCCTGCAATGATGAAGTACTTGGCACGCCATGCATCAGTGTTAGGCGTGTCTTTGTCCTCTACAGCAACTCTCAAAACACTACTGTTGGTGGTCATTTCCATTGCTTCGCCTTTGTACTGAAAAAGGAGAAAAATTCCCAAAAGTTTAACATTGTGCATCACTCTAAAAAGCACCTTTAATAATTAAAATAATCCTTACCTGTCTCTCCTTGAATCTTGGTTGGTGAGTGTTTGAATCAACAATGTTCAGGTTAACAACAGCAGTAGAGGACAGAGCCTTTGGCTTTGTTCCATGATCTTTTGCTTCTACGACAATTTTATACTTATTTGCTTTCTGAAACATGTATAAAATGTATTTAAGATATTTTGCATGTTACACCATGTTGCATTTACATGTACATTTAACTGTTCACTGAACAGGAAGAATATGTCAATGAATCTCACATCATAGTCAAAACATCCTTTTAAGGTGAGTCGGGCCAGTCCTCCACTGGACTGCTCCACATTAATTTTTGGCTCTAGTGGAGTCTGTGAAAGCATTGTGATGGTGACTTCAGAGTTCGGTGTGTTTTCTTGATCAATGTCCCTGACCTCCAATGTAACTGGCAAGTACCCTTTAAAAAGTTGTGGAAAAAAAGGCAAGGAGAGAAGGGTATACAGAGTGTCAGTCAGGAAAGAGAACTGGAAAAGTACATAATAAGACTGTGGTAGGATCAAATATGGGGCTCTAGTTTGAAAATAATTCTTAAACAGCATCTCACAGTTGCTGCAAACAGAAAAATGTGCACACTCTGTGAGTTATTTACAAATCAGTATACTTACTGTCTCTTATGCTTTCCTTTACATCAGTTGTTATTTCAGGATTGGTAAACTTGGGTGGATTATCATTTATGTCTTTTATTGCGACATCAAACGCTAGTTCCTTGTCTATTTTTTCCCCTGTCTTTCTGTCCAAGACATCAAACTTGATCTGTGGATAAAAATATTCAAGTCAAATATTTTGTATCGTTTAAAAAGCATCAATCTCTGTTGTATTTATTATTAGAGCAATTGATAATTTAGTATTTGCTCACGTGGTAAAGTGGAGTTATCTCCCTGTCCACTTTTTTATGTGCAAAGACAGCTCCAGTAGATTCATCGATAGTAAACACTTCTGGCACACCGTCTCCATTTATCACAAACCTGAAGTCTTTGTCCTGAGTCTTGTCATTATACATCTAGTCAAGGTACATACAATCAAGCTGTTAGTTTTTGCAATTTTGATTCATACATAATGACCCACCATATCAATTCATTTCTTTATTATCATTTCCATACCCTTGATATCTCTACAGGGTACTTTGCTTCCTGTTCCTCTTCAAATTCAATTGTAGACAAGACCCATCTTCTTTTGGAACGCACCAAGAGATCCTGATGAGGCCAAAGCATAGACCAAAATTACAACAATTTAAATTCCTGTACACTCTAAACCCAGATTTTGATTCGACTTAAAAATATTGAGTTCATATTACTTTCCTAGTATGTGAACATTACTTGTTAATGCTGAGTAAGCTGAACTGTTTCATGTCCTTTTTTATTGTAATTGTGTTTTAAGTCCAATCAACAGCTCCTACTGAAATAAATATATTTATATTACTTAAATATCTGTCATTTCACTACATTACTTATTAATTCTGAGTAGACTGTACTTTTTGATGGTCTATCTTATTGTAATTATATGTTTGAGTTCAAACAACTTAAGATCATCAGGTTTTGCACCTGCTAAAAATCTAGTTGATACCAGTTTTAACAGACAGAATTAATGAGCAGCAGCATGGTAGCGTGATGGTTAGCAGTTGCCTCACAGTTAGAATGACAACTAAAAGGTCTGGGTTCGAGTCCACCTTTGCCACAGCCTCTTTTTTTTTTTTTTTTTTTATTTTTTTAATTTTTTTTTTTTTTATTTTTTTTTTTTTTATTTTTTTTTTTTTTTTATTTAATTTAATTTTTTTTTTGCCACAGCCCCTTGCTGTGTGGAGTTTGAAATAGTAGATGTTTTGGTCTTTTTGTTTGTTTTTTTCACCTTCTGGTTCTCTACTTGTACTCTACTTTTTTCTCTACTTTTTTCATTGTTCCATGGACAAATGTTATTTGTAAATGTTAATGTACCAGTGTTCAGCAGGGCTGAGTTTCATCATGTTTGTTTATTTATAAAGTTAAACAGACACAGTTCAACATCGTAAAAAATATCATTACTACAGGGAGCATGGTGGTGTAGTGGTTAGCACTGCTGCCTCACAGCTAGAATAACTATCGAATAATCTGGGTTTGATTCCACCTTTGCCCTGGCCTCTTGCTGTGCAGAGTTTGCGTGTTCTCCCTGTGTCTGTGTGGATCTGAAAACATACAGTTAATTGGTCACTCTAAATTGCCCATAGGTGTGAATGGTTGGTTGGTCTCTGTGTTAGCACTGCAACAGGCTATCAACCTGTATGGGGTGTGCCCTGTGTCTCAGCTGGGATGACATAAACCACCCCCCACACCCCCAAAAGGATAGGGGATGAGGTTGGATGGAAAAATATATGTGATGATTGATTAAAGGACATATTTTAATTTGTCCAAAACTATAAATTTGGTCAATTAGAACATACAGCTTAGTTCTATTGGTAATGGAGTAGTGCTTACTTAACAAGCTGAGTTAAATAAATGGGTGGTGAAAGATTGCTTAAACTAAGTATCTTCAGTTACTGAAACTCTGGCACTAGTATGTTCAACTTAAATCTTTCATTCCATTCCAATAGGGCCTCAAGTACATTGAACATAGTCCACTGCACTTATTCAACTGATGCTCATTACTTAAAAAATTTAAGGCAACGAGTTACCTTGTTTTTTTTAAGTAGATTCAACTTATCCGGGTTTACAGTGTAGGAAGGACGTTATTACAAAAATAAGCTTAACAAATGAACAAAATAAAAATAACACTTACCCTTATGGAACGTCTGCTGTACTTGCTAACACTGTAACACTCTACCATGGCTGCTAAGGCAACCTGTATGCAACAGGAAAACAGAGTGAGAGTCAATCGCTGTAGCAAAATCCGGCATGCACTGGGACAGACATTGATCACACAAACTATCAGGGCACCCTTCTGTCACAAGACAAATATAAGAGCTTCACACATGTGGGTGAGTCATTTTTTATTATTCATTAATTTATTATTCACGTTGAAGAGAAAAAAAGAACCAGTGTCTTTTAATAGTTATAATTTACCTTTGTGTGCAACTGTTTGAGAAGGAACTCGTGGTAAATGTTTCAGTAATTAACAAGATGTGATTTTTTTTAAAAAGATCCCGATGAATCATACAAACCAACAGCAATAATACATTAAATCAGTTGTGAAAGTTGCTAATACATCTCAGGGCTTGCATTTCAGTGCGGGATTGCAGGTCATGAGCATTATTTAATCATCTCTCGCAATTCTCACACTTACAATTTGGGAAATTCTCTCACACGACTACAATAATCTAATGAGTTCAGGCCAACATTTGAAGCAGGCCATAAGTGACCTCGCTCTGACTTTACAGGCTTCGTCTGCCCAAAAGCCACTGCAAAGTTAATGTTAAGTTGAAGCCAAACATAGATGGCGAGCTAAAAGAGTATAAAAAAATTAACTTGACGATGAAAGAATCAGCAAAAACAGAAGTCCCAATAAAATTAAGGTTAACTACTAATTCTAAGGATACTCACACAGGATAACGGTAATGGCAAGAAGAAGAGCTGTCAGTACATGCGGAAATATTCACAGACACACACAAAATCATACACTCAACACATAGCGCACTCTACCTTGTGTGGATGCTGCAATATGTTATTTTTTATTTCTTATCATAAACTCAGTAAGCTTTTCAATATAGTCCTAGTTTACTCGTAGCAGCTTTTGTATTGTTAAATGTGTTGTGATGCATCACACATATTTAACATAGCTGTAGATCATTACTGACGTGCTTGCGGTTTTGGAAAGTAAAAATGGAAAGCTGTTGAAAATTTTCCCTAATTTGCATTTTATTTTGAATGGCTACATAGCACTGAGAGGGAGTATTTACTTTTCTGTTAGATGCACATTAAAGTGCTGAATTCTTATTTATGATACTGTTGTGTCTTACATGGAGATGATCTCCGTATACAATGAAGACTTATTTTAAATGTAAACTAGAGAATGAGATATTTAGTTATGTTTTGTTTTAGTGGATATTAACTATAATATTAACTATACTACTAGGGTGTTCCTACTAGTAATCTGAGCAGAAACAAGGAAATCATCCTCATTTTGCTCCACACTTCTTGATTTCCTCCTTTGGAGTGCTTCTTTGTCTTTTCTAGGTTGATGCATACCTGTTATATCTAATTCAGAACCATGAGCCCCCGAAAGTGTTTAAATTCACAACAACTCACATCACAATATTTTATTCTTTAACAGTTTTTTTTTTCATGAACAGGAATTTTTGATGCAAAATCATAAACCTTATCACAAGACCCAAAAGATAATAACTAGAACTTTTTTAACTTTTTTATTTTGTAAATTTTAAAGTGGGGGGTGTCTTTAAGTCAAGCTTAATACAATTTTTATTTATCAAAGGAGTTCTTTCAAGTATTGTAACATTTGATTTCTGTGTTACTCCATCATCCATAATCTT
The DNA here is from genome assembly GCF_007364275.1 of Archocentrus centrarchus. Lineage (NCBI taxonomy): Eukaryota > Metazoa > Chordata > Actinopteri > Cichliformes > Cichlidae > Archocentrus > Archocentrus centrarchus. The sequence continues at coordinate 13,554,796 of NC_044352.1, forward strand.
ACTACACAAATTCCCATTATGAGCCAGGAGAAACAATAGCTGAGCGATAACAGGAAACGTGGGGGTGAGAGAGGCAATGACAGTCTCCAGCTGGCAAGAGGGGAGCCCCGAAGTCACTACACACCGCATATCCTAAGCCTTTTAAAATGAAGTTTTACTTTAATTTTTACCTCCCACAAGGAGGTTATATTTTTGGTAGCATTTGAGTGTGTGCGTGTCATTCTGTGTGTAAATACAATAGCTCAAAAAGTTTTGATTTTTTTCCGCTAAAACTTTGCAGAGGTGTATTGTTATTGTGGTCATGTTAATAATTCATTAAAATTTGGATTATATCCACCAACGTCTTCAAGCCTTTAAACTTAGAAACTAGAGTGGTGTATAATGTCAACATATAGAAAGTACCATATAAAGATTTAAAATATCCAGTGACATTTGACATCTGACCTCTTCTTCAAGGTGAATAGATTAATCTGAAGGTCAACATGATAATAATGATATATAGACACATTTAAAACTATGTTTCTTACTGCCGTTGTTTGTACTGAAACATATAGGCCTATACGGAATGAAATATGGGGATTCTAAATCTCACGTTACTTTGGACATCTGACCTCTTCTTCAAGGATGCCTTCTTCTACATAATAACTTTATCCACATCTGTCTTAAAGAGTACATTTCTTCCAGTTTTGAATAACATACATAAGTGAAAATTGTGCGTGAACTTTTACTATGAAACTTCTTTTTCTGATTTATTATTAAAAGGTTTGGCTCCCAGTTGGACACAAAACAGGGACACTCAACCATTCAACCAAATCTGGAATTTGTTTAAGTCATTTGTATCAATCTCTTTGCCAGTTTTCAGCTTTTTTCTCAGGATAAAGAATTACAATTACAATTGACAAAAATATGTAGTATTATAGCACATAGTTTATCAAGTGCAGATGACACAGGTTTCTAATCATTGTGATTACAGGACAGATATGATGTTATTAACTCATTTACTTAAATCACTGAAAACATTTTGCTTTGGATAGTAATACAAAGGTCTACAGCCAGGCTGGTACAAATATTAAGCTATTTACTCACACACCTATATGCTCCACCTGTCAGTGGGCATATAGGTGTGTGAGCAAATAACTGTTTGATTGATTGTCTTTGGCACAACAGAAACTACATTTACTGCAGAGTAAAGTTAAACACCTAAAGCACCTAAAGGCTGATTCACTGGCGTGTTAGAAAGCTCATAGTTTACAAGCTGTAGCAGATAGCATAGTTCTCCTTGCTTTATTCATCCACCTACATTCATCTGTGAATACATTTTACTGAACAGACATACATTTAGTTCTTTAAAACAAAAACAAAACAAAACAAAAAAACCCCAATATGATGCGTTATCAGTACTGAAGATAATTCAAAAAGTCGTCCCTACCAACAGAAACAGGGTAGTAATCCTCATCTTGCTCCACACTCCCTGATATCCTCTGTCGGAGTGCTTTGAGTGTCAATGGCAGCTTGACTAGGAATTTGAGGAAGACCTGCCCACAACTGCTGCAGAGAGCAGATTGGCTGACTTTCCAGTTTACCTGGGCTTGCGTGTTCATGCACACAATTATGTGCTATTTGATACATTATAATACATCAAATGTAATTTCTGCACATACATTTTTGCGTAGGATAAGACCAGTTGGTGTTGTACTATATATGTTTCCCACAGATTTGCCTATATAAATCTCTTTTGTGAGAGAATGCATAAGCTACTGTGAACTTTTAGTCTTTGGGTGTGCTTTGCAGCTCAGGTGTACATCCCTCCAGCCCAGATCACATGCAAATGGAGCTCAAATTCATAAGTCCTTAAAGCCCTGTAGGTAAAGTAAACTTCACTCTTATAGTCAATCAGCTGTCTGTCACATGCACTCAGTATGCGCCTTTTCTGCATGTCTATTCCCGACTCGGACTGGCCACAAAGATCCAGAACGACTCCTCCCAACCAGGACACTTTCTATTCACCGGTCTCCCCTCTGGCAGCCTCAGTGTCATGCAAGCCTGCAAAAACAGAACAAAACATCTTCCCCATGGCTGTGAAGAGACTGCTGCAGAAAACACGATATTCCTCTCGTTTTCCCCCTACTATTACCTTCCAGTCCAACAATACGCACTACTGAAAACTGCTTGCACTTTAGTGTCTATGTGCTGCTGGACTTGGCACTTACTGTTTAATTAATTACGTGTTGCGCCTTTGATATATAGCTGCTATAAGAGATTGCTGCCAAATGAAATGTTGTTGTACTCTTCTACATTGACGGTAAAGCTCATCTTATTTTCTTATCCCATACAAATAGTACTAATGCTTTGCAGTTTTAGATTTGCACTGACTCAGTGACCCATGACTTGAAAAAGACAGCATCAGAGGATTAAACAGCACTTAGTAATCATTATCGTTTAATCCTTGACTTATAATAACCACGTTCACCATGCTAAAGGCAATGCTAATTGGCAGATTTTGGAGGTTTTTCATCTGTGTACTATTTTTGGCTTGATTACACAAAGCCTCAAGTGAAACAGACTGGTTATTAAAAGTACACACCTATATTTGAAGAGGCAAGCCAGATCTAAAACATAAGTGTAGGTTGTGATTCGTGAGTGCAACACAGAATCAATGTACTATGTTACTAATTATGTAACATGTAATTTGTTATGCTGAGTTATTTTTGAAAAAGCATTTTTATGTTCCTTAACAGAAAATTATTAAATTTCCTTATATAAATACTATAATATTCTTGAATACTGTCTCTCTCCCCTAGTCTCTTTTAACCTGTCTCCCCCATGCTCTTTTTTCTTCTTCTCTCGTTCCCCTCACCACTCAACCATTGCGGCACATGGCGCCCTCTCCCTCAGCCTGGTTCTGCCAAAGGTTTCTTCCTGTGAAAAAGGAGCTTTTCCTTCCCACCTTCACAAAGTGCCTTCTTATAGGGCACATTTAATTGTTGGGGTTCTTTCTGATAAAAAAAATAAAGGTTAATGGGCAGTGGTGTACCTTCTAGAACCATGGCGTCCCCTATAGAGAAAACCTGTAAGTTTTCTTTATTCTACTTCTTTCTATGAAAGCTCAATAAATATTTTCAAATGACACAAAATGAACAGATGCAACTATTATCCTAGAGGCTTCCCAAGCAACAGGAAGAAGGTTCAAATTGCAAAGTTTGAGACACAATAAAAAAAACGAAACAGCAAAGTTAGAAGAAGTGCCTTGAGTGATTGAGTACACAATACTTAATGACAAGGCTAAAGAAGAAAAAAAAATTACACTTGCCATCTTTAACAGAGATAAAATTTCAGACTCATCTCTGAAATCTTAAAAGGAGGTAAAGCAGTTTTAGAGTTGCCTGTGACTTGATTATAGTGTGTTGTGGACATGGACATGGATTCCTGAAGTCTTGATGGCCGAGTAGTAGTTCCTGTTATACTTCTTTGAAGTTGGCTTGACGTCTGCTGCCTGGGGTGCGTGCATAGTTGGTACATTGTAATGTAAATTTTCTGTGGACAAGTCATAAAAAGCAGGCAGACATGCAGACATCTGCATTGAAACTCATGCTCATTGTCTGACAAAATTTATGTCACCCAGCAGACTCATGTGCACTTGTGTGCAACTTGTGTGCAACTTGTGTGCATGCCAGAGACATATCAAATATGGACATATTTTCCAGATCGGAAAAATGAAGCCATTGCGGAAGTTTTCTGACTTGAGCTCAGTGAACACTTTCCTGATAAGTTAAGGATCTCAGTCATTCATTTTGAGTCATACTGAATAAAAATTAAGTCTGGTTTGTAAACTTGGTTGTATAATTCATAATAGAGGATTATCTAGGATATGCTTATTGACTAACGTCTTTTGATTTAGAAGTCTTTATCCAATGAGCAAGTGATTTTACAGTCAAACCTACCCCATATTTTACATCCATTTTTTGTTTGTTTTTTAAACCAAGATATCAGTGGTTACAACGCTAATGTCAAAGCTTCAGAGTGGGACTTCAGAAACAGTTTTTCCTTGCATTTAAAAAGGGTTCTCATGAAGATTTCCAGGGGTTCTTGATATAATTTAAAATGCACAGCTGGGTGGAGAGATATTAGCAGAGCTCCAATGTGGCAGTGATTCAAGTGTGTTTAATTTTCACATTTGGCATTTCACTAAAAACAGATATGTATAAACTGTAAAATAATTTTTTTTAATTCTCTTTTTTTTTTTCAACAGAAAGTTTGATAACAAAGCAATAGTGAGGATGTTGCAGTCACATCTGGTATAATATTAGTGCATCTGCATCTTTTCCTGTCAGACACACACACATAACCTATAAAAGAAACAGTGCCTCAGTGGGGACAGCAAACCAAAGTGAACTACCAGAAGACAACTATTTTTTTACTCTATGGTGCAGAGGGGACTCAGACTTGGAATAAAAGTTATCAGGTTCATTTACAATGAAGCAAATGACAAATGAAAACTGAAGGATTTCCAGTAAGCATATCCAAGGCTCCAGTAGAGACAGGTTCACAGATATATCTCTCTACAGGGAAAACTCTCTCTGTAACTTGCTCAAAAATGGTGCTGGATTTGAGCAGGGGAGAACAAACAGGTGAGGTGATGGCGCAGAGTAGTAGCAAACAAACATTCTGATAGAAAGAACCAAATTCACTAACTGTTTCCAGATTAATAATCAGGCATTCACTGAAGGTTTTCCAGCAAATCAGATGATTGCCAGCATGTGAGTTCATTAATACCAGGTGTGCAGGACTGCAGGGTGGGAGCAAAGATAGGACCCCTGAAACACAAGGTGTGGTTAACTCAAACCAAAAACAAAGGGAAGGGAGAGAATGGCTGAACCAGCACAGGAGGACTCGATTATGTGTATGGACAAAAGCAAATAATAGTCTTTTATTAAATGACCTGCTCAACAAGCTTAAGCATGTAAAAGCAATCTTTTCATCTGCTTCCTTCCAACCAACACTGTGTTACACACAATTAAGGCATGTTTGCTAGGTGGTTGAAGTGGATAAAATTTATTCTGGCTCTATGAAGACTGCTAGCTTAGTTTGCAGAGGGTAAGGTGGCTGATTCTTGTCAAGTTATTTGTAGTCATAAAATAGTCAACTACAGGTTCTGTGTACTCCTACAGCACAAGAGGGTATTTAAAGCAGAATGCCAAACCCCTCTCAAAAAGTTAGTGTAGTGAATAATGACACTTTACCAATGGCCATGCTATTACATCAGAGCATGGAAAGGACTATAGTTGGAATGCAACCAATAACATTTATTTCAGTCACAAATTATTCACTGGGGCCCAGCACCTTTGCTGGAGTGTGAATCAGTGGATGACAACCACAAAGTTTAGGTACACTGTATTGCCAAAGGTATTCACTCAGCCATTCAAATCATTGAATTCAAGTGTTCCAATCACTTCCATGGCCACAACTGTACAAAACCAAGCCACCTAGGCCTGCAGACTGCTTCTACAAACATTTGTGAATTCCAGCATGGTACTGTGATAGGAAGGCCACCTCAGCAACAAGTCCAGTCATGAAATTTCCTTGATACTAACTGTTAGTGGTATTATAACAAAGTGGAAGGGATTGGAAATGACAGCAACTCAGCCAGAAAGTGATAGGCTATGTAAAATGGGATGAATCAGAGTGCAGGACTGCAAGCTAGGCCTTCTGATCAAACATACACACGTTTGTCTGTCTGACTACACAAACGTGCTTCTGGAAGAATGGTCAAAAATTCCCATAAACACACTCCTAAACCTTGTGGAATGCCTTCCCAGAAGAGTTGACGCTGTTATTGCTGCAAAGGGAGGGCCGACATCTTATTAAACCCTATGGATTAAGAAGGACATGTCACTCAAGTTCATATGTGTGTCGAGGCAGATGAGCAAATACTTTTGGCTTGTATGTATTTAACGTTTATGGTAACATTTAGACCATTTAATCTCAAGGATATTTAGTCTTAACATTGATGTAGTTTTGCTCTGTATTTTGAAGTTATTTTTATAAGTTTATGCAAATGTGAGGTAAACCTCCTGAGGGCTTTTTGGGTTGCATGTCATAAAGCTGTCAATATAAGCTGGCTTGAGGGGAATCCTGCTAAGTGAGGAACTTTATACAGTTATTGATACTTTTTATGGCAGCAAACTAGTGTGCCTAATTTGCCTATTGATTGCACCTGGGTAACTGATGACTAACACTGTTGAGCCTTTGAATAACTGGCTGATAGATTGCTCCTTCCAAAACACTGACGCTTGAGCAAAGCATAACTTTTACCAGTCACTCATGTACCACTGTGCCAACAGATTGTGTTTCTCACTGTTTTGTGGAGTCAGGACATAAAAGTCTTGGCAAGAAAATGAGCTGAGCTCCTCCCTATATCCTCTACTATATCTTTAGACACAATTAGCCTTAAAGCAGTTATGTTTGTCACGCAAGGGTGGCTTTTATGACCTGACGTATTTTCACTAAAAATAAATATCTACAGTATAGTCTTCTGTTTAGTTATCTACCCTGTGAATGAAGCTAGCTTTCTTTTTGTAGTTTGCCATTCTTTATTGACAAATACCTTTAAGAGCCCAAACCTGCCTAATCTCTGGTGGCCACGCACACACACAACTCTCCAAAATCCCAAAACACCTTTCTTTTATGACTTTTATATTCTCCTGAAAATAGCATGCAAATCAAAACTGCTACATATAACTTCAAATATTCACATGATTATTGGATAGTGTGATGTGCCAGCACCACACGAGTTCAAACTTGTATACTGCATGTACAAAGTTTAGTACTTACTGCTACGCCTGTCTCTATAGTAGCCTTCTACTGTAAGAACTGACCTGGGCCTTAAAAAATACAGGTGGAAAATAGTGTCACAAGACATAGAGATAATAAATATAAACAGACACATGCAGTCCCCCTTGCAAAATATGCACTGTAAACCCAGATTTTGATTCGAGTTCATATTACTTAAAATTACCTAGTACGTGAACATACTTGTCAATTCTGAGTAACCTGAAATGTTTCATGTCCTTTTTTATTGTAATTGTGTTTTTAAGTCCAATCAACAGCTCCTACTGAAATAAACTGAGTTTATATTACTTAAATATCTGTCATTTTGCAACATTACTTATTAATGCTGAGTAGACTGTACTTTTTGATGGTCTATCTTATTGTATTTATGTGTTTGAGTTCAAACAACTTAATATCATCAGGTTTTGCACCCACTAAAAGGATAGTTGATACCGGTTTTAACAGACAGGATTAATGAGCAGCAGCATGGTGGTGTGGTGGTTAACAGTGCTGCCTCACAGCTAGAAGTGTTTACTTAACAAGCTGAGTTAAATAAATGGGTGGTGAATGATTGCTTAAACTAAGTATCTTCAGTTACTGAAACTCTGACATCAATACATTCAACTTAAATCTTTCATTCCATTCCAAAAGGGCCTCAGGTACACTGAACATAGTCCACTGCACTTATTCAACTGATGCTCATTACTTTAAAAAATTAAGGCAACGAGTTACCTTGTTTTTTTTTAAGTAGATTCAACATATCCGGGTTTACAGTGTGGGGGCAGAAACACCCTTCATGGCTTCAGTATTGCCTTTCTGTATTCATCAGACCAGCTCAGTGGCAGTTATAACAACCACACCTCTCCAAAATTCTGTTTTGCAAACACAGTGATTAAATCTTTGTTCTTTTTTATATAATTGTTTGATTAACATATTGCCCAAAGAATTTAATTAACTTAATGTGCACCTCTGTGAAACCCTGTTTTCAGCATTAAAAATCTATGGTCAGGTTTTACTAAAGTCTAACTGTTGGTTTTGCGACTGAAAGGTGCAGAAACAGGTATTTTTGCAGGTGGCTTTATTGCATATGTATTCAGAGCTCCAAATTTTTGAAGAATGTTTTGTAAATGAATCATACACAAACTTAATTTATTAAGGTTTGCAGCACACGTCTTACAAAGGATATCTTGCGTTGTGTCTGATGTGGTTTTGATAGTTGCTCCTGTGAGTGCTTACTTGTTATCAGAACGAGTGCATGTTTGGCAAAGATGCATGGCTCAGAGCTGTGAGCGCAGTGTCAAAACATTTTCTCTGTCCTGTAACTCTTCATTGAGCTCCTACTCCGCATATTCAAAGCCAAGCCTCACATTTTTCTGCCCTACAGTAATATGCTGCTCAAAACACTTTTTAATCAGAGCATAGCATCAAGTCAGTTATGCTGCTAGGATATTGATCTGGTCAGTTAAATAGCAGAGGTGGTTGTTAATCACTTTCTGCTGGTTTAGTGTTAATGAAATTAACAACGGGTGCACTAGAGGGGCAACAATGAGAAACAGGAATGCTTTTACAGGTGGAGGGCACTGATAAGCTAGCCTGCTACATAATTTTTTCACTTTGACTTTCAGGGTGTCTCTGAATTCAGCCCTCTGTGGGTTGATAATTTTAATTTCCATCAAATGATGTGGCATCTTATGTTGAAATGAACTGACTGCAGCTCTTCACTCCCGTTTGCATGTTTTTGCAATTGCATTCTCATGGTAACTTTTCTTGTTTAGGTTACGTGGCCCTTAAAACTTTGGGAAAGGTCAAAGAAGATTTTTCCCCAAGGACCTTTAAAAATTTAGCAACCAACTGACCTTGATCCCTCTAGAGTGTAAAAGTTGGTTGAAGTGAGCTGAAATGAACTTAATTCAGAAAGCAATGTTTGGTCATTATTGGACATCAGAACTCAAAAATACAAGCAATATATTGTGTAGAAAGTATTTTACTGTTATACATTAAAATATGTAATTTAGGTTGGGGCAACATTTGAAGGCCTAACACCCACCACAATCAGTAGGGCTACTTTTAGACTACTTGGATGAAGCCACCTAAAGTAGTCAGAGTACAGTTGATAATGCAGAACTGACAGTGATCTGTGCGCAGCTCCTTGTAGCTTGTTACATGAGAGCAATTCAGCAGCAACAGTGATTGTTATGATAAAGGGCAAACAAACCAGCCAATGGCAACAGTGGCTTCCAGGAAAAGTAATCCTAAACAAATTTGTCAAACTGGTTGAACAAGAGACCTTACTGCTGTGCAGTGTTGGAACCTCACAAACAAGGACAACATCTGAAGCAAATGAAAATATTTTCAACGGCTTTTTCTGTATTTTATTTTTAAATCTTTTTTTCTTTGTTGTTTTAAATAAGATGTACACATCATGGAAACAATGTATAAAAGTTGTTTTGAAAGTGGCGACCTGGAAAATGCATGCAACGTTAGGCATCCAAACACACACTAACACTGAGCATTAACACACAAATCGCTTTCAGCTGAATCACTGAATCACTATGTAGGTATAAATGTTCAACTCCCCAAAAACATGTCACATGGAGAACAGAAGTGTGCTTGAGTTAGCACAGGTGCCACGTGCATAGTTCAGCAATGCAACACTAGTACACTAGTACTGAAAACATCATGTCACAAGAACAATATACCATGCATTTACAAGTACTGTAGATCCATTCATGTTTCTGTAATTAATTTCCACATGCATACAGCAAGAGATTCAAAACAAAACAAAACAAAAAAAACCCTAGAAATATAGCTTTAGGTGGGGTGGGGTGTGGTGGGGGCTCACTGTGACTCATTTCAAATACAGATCTTTTCACAAGAACAAGGATCATGTCTGGGCATCTTCTGTATTTACCCTTTGAACTCTGTCAGTGCTGTCACTTTGAACACTTGAGCAAAGAAGTCACAGAACAATGCACCAACACGTTACTGTGACTTTTCTTCTTTAGTTAGGGTCACTGAGGTCATTTACAAGAGGCTTCTGTGACTTAAATCCTGCAAAGGATTTCTCCTTTCTGAACGGTCTCTTAGGGGCTCAGAATTCGGTGTGTGTCACAGAGTGTCAAAAGTAAGAAAGTTTTAATTATTTTATACTGCTGACATGAATTTCCTTTTTTTTGTGTGTGTGTGTGTGTGTGGATTTGTTTGTTCAGCGAATGTGATTTCAGTGGATTTGTTCTTCACATGGCTGATGGGAACTTGTAGTTTTCAAGAATGGGGAGGAGGGAATTTTCCCTCTGGCAGTAAGAGGTGTATAGCTTCAACTTTCATTTCATTGCAACCAGGACAAGTTGGTGCAGGAGCATGGAATTTTCCATATAGTGATTTGCATATAAGCAATACTGGTGACACAGATTTTAAGAATTTCAGTTAGCAATTAATTCATTAAATATACCACAGTGATTTGGAAAATGAAAAAGGGCGTACGGTAAATTATTGCGTGTACTCAGCCCCACAAATCTTAGAAACATGGTGTCAAAGCAGATACTTACTCTGGATCGCATTACTTTGGCCTCCAGTAACTCTGTGAGAAGTCTCGGAGTCATTTTTGACCAGGATATGTCCTTCAATGCACATATTAAACAAATATGTTTGTTTGTTTTTCCACAGCGGTAAATAATTATGCAGTTGCCATGTGAAGAAAAACAAAATTATATTATTGCACTTCATCTGTTGACAGCATAACTATAAATACACAATTCATGACAAAGCGAAAAGAAATCCCTGAATGTTGACCCTTACAGTGAAGGAATCGTGGGCTCTGCCCCCCCCCCCCCCCCCCCCCCTGCAGGGGGGATTTTGCTGGCATGGGTTTTGGGTCACAAATGTTTTTATAGTGCTCACCTTTATTCTATAATGAAACATTTCTATTCTAATGGAACTGATCCCTGCCAGGAAAAAAAATGCCATTATACTTTACATAAGCTGATTTTAGTTGAAAGCTATGTTCACAATTTGTTATGACCTTAACATTCACAGGATCTCTTCCCAGTTGCACATTATTTGCAGACACCTTAACTTTTTGTTGCTCTTTCCTTTAATTTGTCACTACTCTGTATAATATACTATAAGATGTAGCTTAGGATGTCATTGTCAGCTACTCAGCTTCATTTACCAGTACTGAACATGTAGTACATGTAGTACTTACAAAGGGGGAAGACATGTAGCAAATGGCCTGCAGCAAATTCTGCAATAGCCCTACAGCATATGGATTGCCTGCTCAACCAGGTGAGCTCTACCGGTGCCCAGTACTTACAAAATATTTACAATATAATTAATTTTTTCTTCTTAAATGCTATAAAAAATCATTGTCCATTTTTGCCCGGGACCTTTGTCGTGTTTGTCCACACAACATTGTCCCAGAAGTGCTTTGGATCGGCCTTTCATGTTACTATGTTGTGCACTTGGTGTGTTCTTAGAAGAAACAGTACTGAATCTCCTCTATGTGTGAACAATCTGTATGAGTGTGGATTAATTCAGCTGTGCCTTTTTTTGGCTTTGTACATCAGCAACTTTCACATCTTCTTTTAAGGCTGTGTGAAAGTCACTGTGATTGAGCCATAGTTCACGCCTAACTATCACGAATGTGAGAGAAGTGACACGGTGGTCTGATCAAACAGAGGCCGCTCTGCAGGGTGCGTTGGATTCAACCGACTGGGACATGTTTCGCAGCAGCGCGGGCGGAGACATCGAGGAGTTTACGGAAACTGTTGTGGGATTTATTGGGAAAGTTGTTGAAGACACTTCACTTAGGAGGACCATCAGGACTTTTCCCAACCAGAAGCCGTGGGTGGATAAATCTGTCCGCGACGCCCTGAGGTCCCGCACCGTTGCCTACAACTCCGGCCTCGCCTCTGGGAACATGGAGGACTACAAGGTTGCATCATACAACGTCCGCAGAGCGGTGAAAGAGGCTAAACATCGCTACGGCCGCAGACTGGAACAGCAACTACAACAGTCTGACCCCAGGGGACTGTGGCAGGGACTACGCACCATCACGGACTACAAAGCACCACACACACACCCGGTGAGTGCCGACGCTTCTCTGGCTGATGAACTCAACATCTTCTTTGCGCGCTTTGAGTCGGGAAGCCGAAAGCCCGCTGCGCTCCCGTCCGGAGGGGCGGAGACACTCACTGTGACGGAGCGCGACGTGAGGAGGGCGTTTAGACGTGTAAACACCAGGAAAGCGGCTGGACCAGACGGTATTAGTGGATGTGTCCTTAAGACCTGCGCTGACCAGCTGGCACCTGTGTTTACAGTGATATTCAACCTCTCACTGAAACTGTGTGTGATTCCCACCTGCTTTAAAAAGTCCATCATAGTCCCTGTCCCAAAGAAACCACACCCCAGCAGCCCCAATGACTTCAGGCCCATAGCACTCACCTCTGTGGTGATGAAGTGTTTTGAGAGACTCATCAAGACATTCATCACCTCCTCACTGCCCACCACCCTCGACCCACTACAGTTTGCATACCGGCCAGACAGATCCACAGATGACGCCATATCCTTCCTCCTCCACAAGACCCTTTCACACATAGACACTGGTAAGGGGAACTATGTGAGAGTGCTGTTTGTAGATTACAGCTCAGCATTCAACACCATAGTTCCCTCCAGGCTGGTCTCTAAGCTGCTGGACCTGGGCCTGGGCCCATCCCTGTGCAGGTGGGTTCACAGCTTCCTGACCAGCAGACCACAGGTGGTACGAGTGGGTCACCTCACCTCATCCTCCCTCACCCTCAACACTGGATCCCCCCAAGGCTGTGTGCTCAGCCCTCTGCTGTACTCACTGTACACCCATGACTGCGAGGCCACGTCAGAGTCCAACGTCATCATCAAGTTTGCTGACGACACTGCTGTTGTGGGACTAATCTCTCACAATGAGGAGACAGCCTACAGGAGAGAGGTCTCCCGCCTGGAGAACTGGTGCCAGGAGAACCACCTCCTGCTCAACGTCAGCAAAACAAAGGAACTGATCGTGGACTTCAGCAGGAAGCAGCAGAGGGACTACCATCCACTTGTCATCAGTGGTGCTGAGGTGGAAAGAGTGGACACTTTCAAATACCTGGGAGTGACCATCTCACAGGACCTGTCCTGGACTCATCACATAAACATCACTGTGAAGAAGGCCAGACAGCGTCTCTACCTCCTCAGGCGGCTGAGAGACTTCAAGCTCCCACTCAAGGTGCTCAGGAACTTTTACACCTGCACCATCGAGAGCATCATGCGTGGGAGCATCACCACCTGGATGGGAAACTGCACCAAGCAGGACTTCATGGCCCTAAAAAGGGTGGTTCGTTCAGCTGAACGGACCATCAGAACCACCCTCCCCAACCTGCAGGACATTTACACCAAGCAGTGCAGGCTGAGGGCCATGAAGATCCTAAAACAGCCCAGCCACCCCGGACACTCTCTCTTCTCCCTGCTCCCATCAGGCCGGCGTTACCGCTGCCTGAGGACTAAGACTGAAAGGTTGAAGAAGAGTTTTTACCCACAAGCCATCCATCTGCTCAACTCTGAGCCCTAACTGGACCATTATTGCACAATGTAAATATTATAATTTATAAAAGTGTGTATAGTGTATAGTATATAGAGTATAGTGTATAGTGTGAATTACTTTTTTTTTTTTTTTTTTTAATTTTTATTCTTATTTATATGTGTGTGTATATATGGTTGCAGGTACAAAATACATTTCACTGTGCATTGTACTGTGTATAACTGTGCATGTGACAAATAAACACTATCTTAATCTTAATCTACTTTGCCAAACTCATCTCCTTTCAACACCAACGATAAGTAGCTTTCAGAGAGGATATTCACACTTTATTTACTTCTTCCAGCCAGCACTCTAAATGATTGCTCAATGTGTTTAATACACCAGTGAAAATAAAAATGTTTGTGTCATATTATTTTAGCCAAATTGTCTTTGTATTTGTCACTTAGATGACTATGCTGTTACACCCAAATTTCCCCTCTGTGGGACAATAAAGGCTGTTTCTTCTTCTTCTTCTTCTTCTTCTTCTTCTTCTTCTTCTTAAGTAAGTAATTAATAAGAGTGGATTTTCTACTATTCTAATGTCTAAGTATTCTTGGGCAAGATACTGAACCCTAAGTTGCCCCGGATACATCTGTCAGAGTGTATGTCTTTGTGTATGCTTTTTTGCAGCTTTACCAAATCACTATAACTCATCATATCACTTTCTACTAGCAGATCAATTCTCATGTAGAGTCTCATATGAGACATTGTCATTCTTGTCGGCTGTTACATACGTTTTTCTTTGCTCTTTTACTTTCCTTATTATGTTTCCATGTTCCTTTAACTCAGCCCTTTCCATAACTTTACTGAAGGCAAAGAAATTGTTTTCATGATGCTGGTCTGACCTCTGGTGTTCACATGCAGACTCACATGCAGTTGGTGAATCACGTTGGTTAAAATACCTGCTGCAAATTTACAGAGAATTATTGTTTTTAGGGAAAATTTAGGGCTATTTTTTAATTATGAAAAAAGAGTTCTTGTCCTTAGTTCTGCCTCATGCATCAACCTCTACTGGGTCAACAGCCTGTGATTGTGTAATTGTGCTACATCTTCCTCAGCACACATAGAGCCCTCCCTCACTCCACCCTCACCCAGGCACCCTGAGCTGACACTTTGACTCATGTCATCATTGTTTTTGGGTGATGTAAATCTGTAAGTGTCAGCATGTTTACATGACAGTGAGTGATTATGCTTTCATGTTCTCTTTCATGAGCTGACACTTTGACTCATGTCAACACATGCACTGTAACATTTAGTTGTCTAGACTGAACATTGCTGTTCTCCTGCTTATAATGTTTAAAAAAAAACATTATCTGTCATGGTCCTGGGCCTCGTGCCCAGCATTTTGTGTTTTTCCTGTTAGGTTCTGTTTTCATTGTGTTTCTAAGTTTGTTCATTGTTTGGAGTCTTGGTTGTTTTGTCTTATGGTTTTGGTTCTTAGTTTTCTTTTTAGGTTATAGGTCTTATTTATTTATTTATTATTTTTTTTGAATCCCTGCTCCCTCTGCTGTCTCTATTCCAATGTCTGTTTGTCGCTTTTTCCTTGCCCCTTGTCTGTTGTGTATTTTATTCAACTGTGTCAAGGTTGGTCACTTCCTATTTTATTTTGACAGTCCTGTGTTCCCTGTGCATTGTGTTTTGTTTTGCTTCCTTTGTGGTATTAGTTTCATTTGGTTCACCTGCTGTTCTCTGCTGTCTCCACTCTCCCTAATTACCTTGTGTATATTTAATTCTTCATGGCATAGATTCAACAAATTGCTAGAAACACTTTTCAGAGATGTTACACCAAATTCTGACCGTACCATCCAAATGTTCCATCAGAAATCGAGACTCAGAGCAAGGAGAATTTTTCCAATTTTCCATTGCCCAATTTTGGTAAGCCTGTGTGAATTTTAGCCTCAGTTTCCTGATGAAGAGTGGCACCCAATGTAGTCTTCTGCTCCTGTAGCACATCGGCTTCAAGGTTCAATAAGTTTCCTGAAGGTTCCTATCAGCTCAAAGCAGTCTGGCCATTCTCCTCTGACTTCTGATATCAGCAGTGCATCTTCACCCAGAGAACTGCTGCTCACTGGATATTTTCTCTTTTTTTTTGGACCATTCTCTGTAAACCCTAGAGATGGTTATATGGGAAAATCCCAGTAGATCAATTCAATTCAGTTTTATTTATATAGCACCAAATCATAAGCAGTTGCCTCAAGGTACTTTATATTGTAAGGTAAATACCCTACAATAATTACAGAGAAAAACCAACAGTCCAAACAACCCCCTATGAGCAAGCACTTGGCGACAGTGAGAAGAGAAAACTCCCTTTTAACAGGAAGAAACCTCCAGCAGAACCAGGCTCAGGGAGGGGCAGTCATGTATCATAGCACAATTAGTCTGTGTAGATTCTCAGTTATCCAGGTCATAGTAGTCTCTGGAGCTTGAAAAAGGCGACTGGACTTCTTTTTGTTTCTTGAAGACGTTTCACCTCTCATCCGAAAGGCTTCTTCAGTTCTCAACCAAATGGTGGAGAGACCCAGGTATTTAAACCCCTGTGGGCGTAGTCCCCTGGAGGTGGTTATGACCCTCT